>NW_019234824.1:25095-31041 GCF_002742605.1 Olea europaea var. sylvestris
TATTTTAAATTCCGCTGTGCATGTATAAGTAGATTCCCAACAGTGGTATCAGAGCCTACTTTGTGTTTGTTAGGAATTGATTTGCATGATGTAAATAATCAAAAGTTGATTGTTGGTTTCTTGTTTCTAGCAATTAGAAATTTTATATCAACAAAATGGTTTTGAATATAAAATAAAATTTCGGATTAAAAAAAAAGGAGGGGGGGTTATGGACGGGACATTGTCGCCGGGGCTGGGCAGCCGGCGGCGTTGGTGGGCCGGCGCTGCTTCATGCAGCAACGCCTGCTGCCGGACGATGAAGGAAGGAGCCGCGCCTGTCGCCGCCCCATGAGGCAAGAGAAAGAACCAAATTTTTTTTTTTTGAATTTAGGGTTTACAGGTTTTTGGGCGTTTGGAGGCGGGGGCCTCATTTGCAATTTCTGAAATTGCAGGCCCCCGCCTGCAAATATGATATCAGGGGTCATTTTGCAATTTTATAACTGAGGGATGCTGTGCAATTTTCAAATTTCTGGGCCCTCCTGTTAATTTTAAGTTTGGGTCAAATTGATGTTTTCAAAAGTTGTGTTGGATTTAGATATTAAAAATGGATTTAGATTTGAATTTCAAATGGATTTGTTCTATAATTTTAATTTTGGCCCAAATTAAAATTTTATTTAAAATTGACGATATTTTATATTTTCGTTAAAATTGGATTTTGACTTAAATATTAAACTTTGACCCTAAATTGAATTTTATTTTATTTAGGAGTTTTATCCTAAATTAAAATCTTAATTCAATTTAAGTTAGAATTGGATTCTAATTTAGTGTTTAATTAAAATTTCATTTTAATTAAATTATTCGCCCAAAGATATTTTAGAAATTAGAATTGGATTCTAATTTGATGTTTAATTAAAATATGATTTTAATTAAATTGCCTCGCCCTAAATTTTCTTCCTGGAATTAGAGTTGGACTCTAATTTGGTATTTAATTGAAATATGATTTTGATTAAATAATTCCGCCCTAAATATTGGAATTAGAGTTAGACTCTAATTTTGTTATTTAATTAAAATTTGATTTTAATTAAATTCTAATTTGACGTTTAATTAAAATTTGATTTTAATTAAATTCCGTTGCCCTAAATTTCTTCTTGGAATTAGAGTTTGACTCTAATTTGCTATTTAATTAAAATTAGATTTTAATTAAATCAATTCACGCTATAATTTGTTCCAATTATAATTAGACTCTAATTTGATGTTTAATTAAAATTTGATTTTGATTAAACATGTTCGCCTTAAAATCTTAGATTTAGAGTTAGACTCTAGTTTTGTCATTTAATTAAAATTTGATTTTAATTAAATTCAACCGCCTTACATTTTGAAATTAGAGTTTGACTCTAATTTGATATTTAATTAAGATTTGATTGCCATATAATTGTTGAATTAGAGTTGGACTCTAATTTGTTATTTAATTAAAATTTGACTTTAATTAAATATTTTCGCTAATTAAATAATCGATTAATATGGTTAATTAATTATTTAATTAATCCGATCCATTTGTCTAAAAGAGTTTAGATGACTTAATTGCTAGAAATTTGAAACTTATTTGCATATAATATTAGATATTATATAGGTATACATTTATGTGATGAATGTATTATTAGTGGACGATTATGGACTCGACCATATGGATGTGTTGAATGGTTAATTTTTAATTTTGTCGTTTTATGGGCCTGCGAGCTCTTTATTGTTACTATGGGCCTGCGAGTCCAATTTTATTTAAGCTTGCGTGCCAACTAATATAGGATACATGTTGAAATTGAACTAATTGAAAAGATAAGAAGAGGTGGAGACCATGGAAATGGTGCATTGACACTGTTCAATGCTATACCCTCTAGGAATTGACCAACTAGTCTTCCTTATGGCTCGGGAAGACTAGATAGTAAAAGTCCATTATCGTCCACACTATTATATATATATATTTATTTATTTATTTGCATAGTAGATGTATAATAATAATATATATATGATTTTATTGTTGTTGATGAGACTCATAAATGCAAAATCCCTCCATAAAATATTAAGTCACATTTGTAATCGCCTTCCATCATTATAGTGAAAAATCAGAGTTCCAAATCGTCTCAACTTGTTGAGTACACTCAAGGTTGGTCCATTAGGGATATGTTTGACACTGTGAAATATTTGATATTTCTGAATGATGGGTTTGATTTAACTAAAATTTATTTTTTGTTGAGTACACTCAAGAAGATAAATTTTAGAGGCATGTTAAGCTAACACATAAGATGTGTGAAAACAAAGAGTTGTCAGCTTAATGATCTGGGAGTTGTATGGAGATACAATTGATAATAGTATCTACTCAAATATTATATTAGGGCTTGTTGAGTACACTCAAGGTCTTAATATAATAGATGGGATCCCAGCCCACTGGGAGTCAAGCATGGACTCCATAAATTTATGTGAGAGGGTCATAAATTTTATTTAAACAGTGGGAGCATAATTGATTTAATAAAAGTCCATGTTAAATTAATTAATGCATTTTATATATTTTATTCTTTTCCTTTTCGTCATTTACATTTTTATTGAATCTAAGTAACCATATGTTTTGAATAGCATACTAGATGCCAACAACCAAACTATATTTTCTTAATTGACATTGCAATTTGAGAATTGTTCTTATACATGAGAAAATTGGTCACGTCCTTGAGTAGCTCTTTCCAGAGACACCTGGTGATGGCTCGATTAAAGAAGAGGTGACTACTGTAGTAAACGAAGTGATGATGATAGTACTGCAACGTATGTGATACTTGCAACTATGTCACTGAGTTACAAAAGCAACTTGAGAGTATAGATGTTAACACATAATTTTTCATTACAAAGAGTTGTATGATAATAATCATGTGTGGAAGGATATGAGACTTCCAAACAACTATACCGGTGCAAAATGACAGAGTAATCTTCAATCGATGCTTAGACACTGAAGATGATTGACGTTGAGAGATGTCTCAACTGTGTTCAATCATAAACCACGAACTAAGTAGTGACTTGATCCTGTAATCTCTGTCAGCTAAAGCTATTCACAACTAATTATGAATTTAACGTGAATAAGCTCGAATGCAAAAATATTGAGTTGCTTAACATGCTTAGGACTGTTAACCCCTTTATCGAAGTTGGTAGTGGGCAAACCATTGATTCCTTTAAAGATATTAAAAGGAAGTCTAAAGGGGCTTTGTGAAAGCACCCAATATGGTTAAGACAGTATAAGCAAAAGGACAAATACCAAATCTAATGACCCTTGGTTTCATTATAGAATGAAAGGTCATTGGAAGGAATATTGTATGGCTTACGTCTACTTCACGAGTTTCTTAGGTATACGATACCAGGTGTAAATATCGTATTTATACAAATATGGAGAAACTAAAAAGAAGTAGACCACAGCGAAAGGGAGAAGTTGACATACACGCTGGAGATGAGCAAAGGTTGCTACATTACCTGTATGAATATACTTTTTACCATTGCCTTTTGGTTTAGTATTGAAATTAGAGAAATGTTGTTTTATGCCAACTATAGCTGGAACATTAAAATGAATTTCATGTTCGGACATGAACTATTTTAATGTTAAGGACAATTGTTGTTCTTATTTATCTTGTTAAAGATCCTAATGGCTATGGTAAATTATAAAACGGCATTTATATTCTTTAATACTAAAGATTCTATAATAAGTATAGAAATTATAAGGCATAAATACTATAATCTAATTATTACCAAAATCTGGCATGACAGACTTTGTCATTTAGATAAAATGTAATTCCAAAGTTACATAAAGATGTATACTTAGGATTAATTGATTTTGACAAGTAAGAATTATGTATGTCTGGCACAATGACCAAATCTTTTTTTACTTGAAAAGAAAGGTCGGCATAATCACTGGTCTAATACATAGTGATGCATATGGATTCATATCAATCAATGTCAGGTAATGTTTCTCTTATTTCATCAATGATTAAGTATACTTGATGAAAACTTAAACATGAAACTCTTGAAAAGTTCAAGGGATTTACACTAGAATTAGAGAAACAAAGAGGTAAAGATACCTTCACATTAAGATTCGATCAAGTGAGAGTATCTTAAAGATAAAATTTAGATTATCTAAGAGAGAATGAGATTCTCGTGCAGTGGACTCCTTCATATGCACTGCAGCAAAATGGTGTATCTAAAAGGAGGAATCGTTAATTATTACATATAATGCGATTAATAACAAGCCATGCAAATTTCTCAAAATTGTTTTGAGGTCACGCATTGATTGCAGTGTGCAACACACTAAACCATGTCCCATCTAAATTGGTTAACAGAACTCCATACGAGTTATGGAAAGACAATAGTCCCAATTTATCTTATATGAAAGATTGGGGCCATGACACTTATTTGAAGCGCCTTAAATCGGATAAGTTTGAGACTAAATCTGATAAATACATATTTGTGAGATATTCAAAGGAGACAACTGAATATAAATTCTATTATCATGAAGAAAGTCTTCGTCTCACGACATATCGTCTTCTTAGAGAAAATGTTTACTCTAGGAGAGGACAGTGGGAGTAAAATAGAATTTTGAAAGAGTTCAAAAGTCTACAGATATAGTTAACCAAGTAGATAAATCTGAGTTTGATCCCATATCTGATATGGGACATACTTTGGATCAGGAAGTAAAGATTCCTGAGTACATGACAGCTCTATGTGAATCTAGTAGGCTCATTCGACCTTCAAGAAGGTGCGAATCATTAATCAGTGATCCAGGATAATGAACCTGCTAGTTGCAACAAAATAAAGTCAAGTGTTGACTTAAAAGAGACAGCAAGAGGCCATGAAACTCGAGATGAACTCGACGCAAGTGAACAAGGTTTGGACCTTGGTCATGCCTCCTAATGGAATAAAGCCCATAAGTTTTTGTAAATAGTTTACAAAAGAAAAGGTCGATATGGATATGAATATCCATATATACAAAGCAAGGCTAGAAGCAAAGGTTAAATGTTGACCTTGGTGAAATATTTCTCCTGTAGCCTTGCCTAAGTCCATTCGGGTTTTGTTTGCAAAAGTTGCATATCGTGACTATAGGTTAAGAGAAGTCTCTTGGAGCTGAAATCTTAGATTTGATGAAAAGTCAAAGTGTTTGATTTTATCAAATTTGAAAATGAATTGTGTGTTTACAAGAAGATAGTGGGAACATTTTTCGTATTCCTAAAATGACATCCCTATATTTCAATCGTTGAAATAATGATTGTTAAAAGATTTATTCATAAATGATATGGGATAAGCAACTTGATCTATAGAGGTAGATCTAGAAGATTGCTTAACTCTCCCAATTTGCATAGATGAAATCTTGAGAAGATTTCATATGGAGAAACTGGTTTACTCTTAAGTGGTATATTGGAAAGGTTCCAAACGTGAAGCAGCCGTTGATTCAATAGTAGAAACCTAATACATGGATACTTCAGAAGTAGTAAAGAGTTGCAATATGGGTCATGATGTTCATAAATGAACTTGGAGTAGTTCCTGATATTGTTGATAACATACAATAGTATTGTGATAACAATAGAGCCATTGCGAAAGAAAAGAAACTAAGGTCTCATCAATGATCCAAACATGTATTAAGGCGGTGTAATCTCATCAAAGAGATAATACATAGAAATGACGTAAAGAGAAGAGCAAATTTCCACATTTAATAATATTGCAGATCCACTGTCATAAATGAACTTGGAGTAGTTCCTGATATTGTTGATCACATACAATAGTATTATGATAACAATAGAGCCATTGTGAAAGTAAAGGAACTAAGATCTCATCAATGATCCAAACATGTATTAAGGCGGTGTAATCTCATCAAAGAGATAATACATAGAAATGACGTAAAGAGAAGAGCAAATTTTCACATTTAATAATATTGCAGATCCACTG
>NW_019234824.1:31179-139168 GCF_002742605.1 Olea europaea var. sylvestris
TGATTGAATCTTAAATCATCCGTGGTCGTAAGTAATGACGAGATACGGATATTTATTACGGATAGACCATCACGTGTGGCATTTTTTACTTGTGAAGTAAGTAGCTGATCTCACAAGTTAAAGTGTGGTGACACTTAAATGAACACGTGGATGTTTTGTTATAGAACAAAACATTGGAGACCCGTCGAGAAATTCCATATGGATAACTATCTGAGTGTCGGTGGTTAATCTCTAACGTTCGGTAGTAAAATTGGTCCTTTGACTTGAGGTCGTCATGGTACCTTATATGAGGACAGTCATATTTTGACGGTGTTGGATGCTGCTCTGAAAAGGGCCGCTAATACGACATCGTTCGGGTACGTCAAGAATCATATGAAGGTTGTGATTGATCAATAAAGGATTCGTCACTCTTAGATAGTAGGAGATTATGATCTGCGTTTCATTCAATTAAGTCAATGATCAAATCCTTGGCCAGGTATACTCATAAGTCGAAAAGGAGTTTTCGATTTATATTGACTTAATAGTGGAGTGAAAGATATGATCGATGATCGAGATTGACACAATTCCATATCTCGTAATTGATCGGATCATATTGACGAAGGGATTATAGTTTCACGGTAAACGACCGAATTTGGTTTTGTCATACCACGTGACATTTCCCGTCACATATATTGCCCTGACACATTGCTAGATGTCAATCAGGGACGGCGAATGTGAATTGACGATAAATTAAAAGGGTGTTTTAATTTATCAATTTTGATTAGATCAAAATAATATTTCACGTCGTTAGACATCGTGGTCGGGAACTTAATGTGTCACACACAAAAGAGAATTGGAAGATTGCAAATTGCCAATTGGTTAATTTAACAATCGTTGGATAAATTAATTAATTGGATTTGTTATTTATATTTTCGAATTAATTAATTGGATTAATTAATTCACGGACCGGGTTTAATTAATTGGATTAATTAATTATTGGACCGGACCGGGCCGAGCCTGTTTGGGTTTATATAAATACATAACTAGGGTTTGAGGTCCATATGAGTTTTCATTATTCTTGTTGGCACAAGAGAAAACCCTAGATGCTGCAATCATATTCTTCGTGTGGATCACCGTTGGAGGTTGGACAATTGGACAACTGTGGTGGCGAATTAAGGTTGTGGAACGAAAAAAAAAGCAAAAGGATTGCAGATCTGAAAAAGGTACAATCTTATCACAATTTCTATCTAATCACAAAGACGATTCTTGATGGGAATCGAAAATTATTTTAAATTCCGCTGTGCATGTATAAGTAGATTCCCAACAATTATAAAGTACTCGTCTGAAGAGATCTGCTCAATGAAAGACCATCAAATAAAGTTTTGAGGTTCTATACTACTTTTCTAGCCAATGCTGGGTGTAGTTCAGATGCTACTGAAGGTGATGGTTTCTTAAGATTGAACTCGAACTCGGGTACGTAGTAAAATCATCCTTTCAAATCCGTTCCGGTAATGTGCCAGTGTAAATATCTTCAGATTATTTGAAGGAGAAAACAATGCTCCAGAAAATAGCTACTACCACGAATTTGAAGCAACCAAAGCCCAACTGCAATGGAGATTCAAATGCATCCCCTCAACCAGTTAATTCCTGTAAGACGGGTTTGAAAAATACGGATAATGTGGCTACAGAAGATTGATCAACTCTGGCATCTGGTGGACAATTAATTACCCTTTGACTATCTCCGGTGACGGTGGGTTCTTCTGGAGAGTACGCAAGACAGCTTGACTCAGCAAACACACTATTTTTTTTCCCAATCCACACACTCATTGGAAATAAAGGGACATCGATGATGCCAATTGGCGGTGTTGTAGACAATTTTCATTTGCCGATGTGATACTTTTTTTTCTCAATCCACACACCCATTGAAGATGCTCTTTTAGTAGCATTATTTATCTTATCTTTCTTTTCTGTACAACCAATGTTATAAAATACGGACCGAACCTGACTGACCTATTCGATTCGAGAATGTGAACCAACCCTAGGCCTGATCCAGCACAAGTGACATGCAATCAAACTGGTCGAGAATCGATCACAATCCAATCAAACCGTCGTTTTCAACTATGGACAAAACACAATCTCCATGGATATGGTCATTCCCAATGAAGCACCAATTTTCAAATTTAACTCAATCATAGCTTGGCAACTGGCAAGGCGAAAGTCAATTATGGAGAGTCTATTGATTCGGGACGTTTTAATAATTGATTGATCAATTCATGAAAACAAAACCACGCAAATGCAGATCCCATGGCTTATCATAAAAGCCTGATCGTATCCTAGCTTTTTATTGCTTTCTGTCTATTTTAGTTTATTTCTTTACTTATATCAATTATAGCTTTTATCCCGATGGTTTCCTCATTTGTCCGTATATTCGACCATATTCTTGGTTGAAATCACTAAGTTATTGATGAAGGTGGTTTATCTCGTTTCCTCTGCATCAACTAAAGCGTCCTGAATTTAGACAATTCACGTGGCATGAGAATAATAATATCATCGTCTTAATCATCGCGTGGGTGAGTGGATGATTGGATGCTAGAGGTTGATGAGCACTTAGAGGATCAAAATTATCTAAACAACTTGACATTTATTATTAGTTCAGATTCGATTCATGCCATCTTGATCTTTATCTAGATGCTTAACAGCTTGTAGTTAGTCAATCAAAATTATTTAAATAAAGTAACATAAAGTCAATCTTGATGCATGGTAAGTGGTTGTTCACTTGTTCATCATGATAATTAATATAATTAGAGGTATCAAATAGTCCAACCAGAATGACCTACAATAAGTCTTTTATTTTTTTCAAGACAGTGTGACTAACTTTACATCTCTAGTCACATGTCGCTAGAATTTTTAGACTTGTCAACTTTGTCGCATTAAGATTAATTGCTAAGGAAACGCAAAAGTCAACGTTGGATGACTGTAGAAAAAAGGCTCTCTATTTTTCCCCCTTTTTTCATTTTTCAAATTTTTTTTTTTTTTTAAATTAGAAGATTAAGGGTCTAGACTCTTTCGAAGGGTTTTTTGGATTGAAGCCTGAATGGTGAAGAATGGAGATAACTTTTTCCTCCCCCCCGGGCTCCCGCCCCCCAAATAATGATTCTTTTTTTTATTTATTTATTTTTTATTTCTGGTATTGGTAAACAGAAAAAAAAAAATAAATAAAATTATCAATCCAAGTTTTGAACAGTGACTTCACTAAATTAAGCATCGTCATCGAATTTTGGCTTTTTGCAAAGTTTAAATTATAATCATTTTTGGTTAAACATACTTTTTATTTACACATTTCTTAAGATTTACAAAGACTAGTCACCTTTTATCCCACACTTCATATGATTCCTTGCTTATATTAGAGTTTAATACCTCGCCTCAAATGAGGCGGGGAATACCGTCCTGTTTCGTAATCGGGGCGGGGATGGGAAATATTTTTCATAGCCTGCTAATTATTTTTTATTTTATTCTATTATGTTTTATATTTTACAATTTAAATTATATATTTTTTAAAAAATTTAAAACTTAGATAAATAAGTAGAAGGGGATTTTTCTAATCCCCAACTCCCTTGGTGCAGTTACATGTTTTAGTCAGATGGCAGCAAAGTAGCTATGTTGAGTTGGTTTTCGAGTATGGCAGGTGCATGGTGGGCGGTTTTGCAGTCGTGGACAAACTTGAAAATTGTAAGGCTGGCTAGCAATTGTGGGTATGTTAATCACGCTTATAGTCACCGACGTTGAGTAGTTACGCCAAATTTTACTGAAATTATTTTCTTATACTAATAGTTACACACTAATGGATACATCTTAACAAGATAAATCGCTCCTTTCCCATTTATTTATTTATTTATTGATTTATTTTTTGTTCCCTAGTGATTTTCCTGGTCAACAGGTTAAAAATATTAATGTTAAATCTTAAGTGGTGCCCTTAAATATTAACGTGATAGCAATGATAGCAAATGAAGTTGTAACTCTTAGTGGGCTGTCAACTGCATGGATTTATATGCATTTTGGTTATGAGACAGAAGATAGAGATTGCGTTGATCTTTGGCTTATAGTGTTTTTACATGGCAAAATGTTGGTTGATTATACGTAATCCTGTGTGCTTTATCGTTTTTGTCCGTTTCATTAATTATCGTGCTTTCGTGTGATTGACGTGACTATTGAAATCAAAGATGAGAGTTCTATTATAGAGTCTGTTTGTCGAAAAGGAAAATCTCGAAGTGATTATATTAAATAATTTTTGTTTAAATCACAAACTTCTCACCACATTAAAAATGTTACAGATGAGATTCGATATGACATCAATTTTAAGAAAAACAAACAATGATTGAGCAAAATATGTAGGAATGCTTCGTAGTCGAATCATAAGCACTATGTATGAAGAAATTATTGATATATGAATTATTTATAATGTATTATATCATAAATTAAGTGAAATATTAATTTAACATGTTATCTCAAGTCGAGACTGACAAAAAAAAAATTAGTTAGCTAAATTAATTTATCCGGTATTTAATATTGAGACTCTACTGTACATGACATAAACTTCTTTTGACTGTTCTAGTATCACATTAGTCAAGCTCACCTAAATTTACACGGAGTTGTATTCGTTTAATTAAATTTATTTTGTAATAAATACTAATGAAATAATTATATTTGCAGTCACTGTACTTTGATCCGATTGAAAATCAGTTCACTACAATTCAATTTGTGTACACTTTAATTTTGTCACCACATTGTCTAGAACAGGACACTAACTTTGCCGTAAAATACTAGCAACTATTCTATGTGCCCGTAAAGATGGCCTAAAAGAAATGAAAAAATCGAATAATCTCCTGTCTGAGTTATTTCATTTATAAGTCTAATGTGAATTGTTTTACTTCTTCTGAGTACCCTCGAGGCATAATTCAGTAGTGCAAAGGATATGAATGAAGTAGTCTCAACCTTGTTGACAGTCGCAATGTGAGAATTTGAATCCTGAGATATAGGATTGGACTTTTTGTGGGCTCCAGTTTACGAGCAAATTTTTGTTCTCTGATCTGAAAGAATACATCTCGCGATTTAGTTCTCTCATGATGCTCAAGGGGTGGGACAGTGAGAGCTTCAAGGTTGGGATTCAACCTGTATTACTTCTTCTGAGTAATATTTTCACGATCACGTGGGATGACCGGTAGTATGTAACGACAATGTCTGGCGAAATAATGTCAGGGAATTTAATAAGGTGGCGGAAATTGAAAATGATATTCAACTTAGACTGCAAATGAAATCAGCCCAACTACTAACTTTCCGTACCCGTAGTATTGGCGTAAATGACCCGCTGAAGGTGGTTAACGGCATGAATTCATATACACTTTGACTTGAGACACAATCCAGAGAGTTCATGATTGTGATCTTTAGCAGCTATATAAGGCCGTGTTCTTTTATTTGACAGAGAAAAAGCTATGCGCGCTTTATAGTTTTCGTCCTTTCCGTTATCAGTTGTGCTTAGTGAAAACCTTTTGGCTAGGTCTCTCTTCTATACTGGAAAATCTCCTCGATACTTTGTTCTTCTTCCCAAATTTTAAACGAGAGCATAATAAAAATAAATAAATGACAAACTGGGATTGAAAATGATTATGAAAAAGAGTAGTTCTATTTTGTCAATTTTCATTTTTGCAGATAGTTTTGATATTTTATTGATGATTATGGGATTCTTGGGGGCTGCGGGTGATGGAATTTCAATTCCATTAATGACATATATCACTGCAAAGCTGATGAACAGCATTGGTGCTGAGAACGCTTCAATCGTTAACTATTTCACGCAAGTCGTTAATCAGGTCCCTCTCCCTCTCTTCTCTCTTAGTGCGTCTGTCTGTACATGCTTTTACTATTATCTTCTGCAAGAGAAACATTGATAATTATATGACCGGTTTCTGTAATTTCTAAATTTGAGAAATAGTTATTGATAGTGATAGTATTTGTTTCTATGAATGTATAGAAATATGAATATTCCAATGTGTTGGTCTACTTTACGTCGTGAAACACACTTTTATGAAAGCTTGTGTCACAGTGTACGTTTCGATACCTTAGTTTGTTTCCTTATCGAGTCATCTAATTGTCGAAGTCGCGAATTGGTATAGTGCATGTCATGCTGATATTGTCACCTGGATTTGGATGTTTTTGGTGACAGAATGCATTGGGATTGTGTTATCTGGCTTGTGGGCAGTGGGTTGCTTGTTTCCTTGGTAGGTCTCCTTTTACCCTTAGATAATATAGTTGAAAGGAGGGTTAGAAATTGAATCAAGTCTAAATTGTTGTTCTCCATAGGGTTATTGTTGGACAAGAACAGCTGAGAGACAGGCCTCACGTTTAAGGACAAGCTATTTGAAAGCAGTACTTAGGCAAGATGTAAGCTACTTTGATTTGCATGTGACCTCTACAGCAGATGTCGTAACAAGCGTTTCCAGTGATAGTCTTGTAATACAAGATGTCATTAGTGAAAAGGTTGGTTGATGTTGTTTCTTTTAATTTTTGTGATTTGATTGTTACGTACGCTAATTAATTCGGTTGCTGAATTCAAAAATAAAAAAATTAAAAAACAGGTTCCAGTTTTTTTGATGAATTTATGGACTTTTGTGGGGGCATATATAATGGCCTTCTTGATGGTTTGGAGGCTAGCAGTTGTGGGGCTTCCATTTTCAGTATTACTTGTGATACCAGGTTTGATTTACGGAAAATCCCTGATGGGCATTGCTCAAAAGATTAGGGATGAATATAGTAAGACAGATACAATTGTGGAGCAGGCTATTTCTTCTATTCGAATAGTTTACTCATTTGTAGAGGAGAGCAAGACTCAAGCTGAGTACTCTGCTGCTCTTCAAGGGACTGTAAAATTGGGATTAAAGCAAGGTTTAGCCAAAGGTTTGGCTATTGGTAGTAACAGCATCGTCTTTGCAATTTGGTCTTTCATTTCTTATTATGGTAGTGCGTTGGTCATGTATCACGGTGCTAAAGGAGGAACTGTCTTTGCTGTTGGTGCCACTATTGCCATTGGTGGATTGTAAGGATTTTCTTCCATTTCTATTCTTATATCACCGTTCTTATTTTTTGACATCAATACTACTGCCTAATTAAGCATATCAAGTCTATGAATTTACTAGTCAATTTTTTTTTTATTTTTATTTTTTGAACAGAGCGTTGGGTACCGGTTTGTCTAACCTTAGGTACTTCTCTGAAGCAATTGCAGCTGGAGAACGCATAATGAAAGTCATATCAAGAGTGCCGAAAATTGATTCAGACAACAATGAAGGCCTAATATTACAAAATTTTGTGGGAGAAGTCGAATTTAAGCACATTGAATTTGCATACCCATCAAGGCCTGAAAGCATTATTTTTAATGATTTCAATTTGAGAATCCTAGCAGGAAAGACAATGGCATTGGTAGGAGGAAGTGGGTTTGGAAAGTCAACAGTGATTGCTTTATTGCAGAGATTTTATGATCCACTTAATGGTGAAGTTCTTCTTGATGGGGTTCCCATTGATAAGTTGCAACTGAAATGGTTGAGATCACAAATGGGACTGGTCAGTCAGGAGCCAGCCCTATTTGCTACCACAATTAAAGAGAACATACTTTTTGGCAAAGAGGATGCATCCTTTGAAGAGGTTATTGAGGTTGCCAAAGCTTCTAATGCTCATAATTTCATTACTCAATTGCCTCAAGGTTATGATACTCAGGTTTGCCTCGCTTGTCCCTCAAAGTTCAACTTATTATAAATTGTTGATGTGGTGTTACGGAATTGGACTCCTTGTATAATCCGATTTTACCCTAATTTATCTATAAATAGGGAGCTGTATTTAAGCTTTATTATTTTCACGAAAAAGGAGAGGAGAGGCTAGAGAACATAGGAGTAGGATCTTCTTTTGGGAAGCTTTGTTTATTTTTTTATCGTTGTAGTGAATTATTGTAGTGGCACGAGAGGACGTAATCTCACATTGAAGTGAACCTTTATGAATTTTGTGTGTTCTTCAATGTTTATTTTTCTTTTTTCAAATTAATTGCTGTCCATGGAATAGATAAGGGTTTATAATTTTCAATAGCTATTGCTAGTAGTAACACTAACATTTAAAAAGCATGCAGGTAGGTGAGAGAGGAGTACAATTATCTGGTGGCCAGAAGCAAAGAATTGCTATAGCAAGAGCCTTAATCAAGAAACCTAGAATTCTACTCCTCGATGAGGCAACTAGTGCTCTGGACTCTGAATCAGAGCGAGTTGTTCAGGAAGCGCTTGACAAGGCTGTGGAAGGACGCACCACCACCATCATAGCACATCGTCTTTCGACCATCCAAAATGCTGACATCATTTCTGTTGTCCAAAAGGGAGAGGTCATGGAGATTGGTTCACACGATGAGCTTATTGAGGATAAAAATAGCTTATACAGTTCGCTTGTCCATCTACAGAAAACTGAGAACAAAAAGGAATCTGCAAATGTAAATAATGTTGGTGCATCAACATCCACTGCAAACGATATTCAAAACCCAGATAGTAAAAGACTATCAATTGTTGGAGAGGCCAGTACAAGAAATGCGACAGGGCCAAGCCAAGATGCTAAGATTGCAACAATTTCCAGTGATCAAGTTCTTCCTATACCTTCATTTAGAAGACTGCTGGCTATGAATTTGCCCGAATGGAGGCAAGCGATATTAGGATGTATAAGCGCAATGCTATTTGGTGCAATTCAGCCAGTTTATGCATTTGCCATGGGATCACTGATAACTGTGTACTTTCAGACAGACCACAACATAATTAAGAAAAAGACGACAATATATTCTTTGAGTTTCCTTGGGTTGGCAATTTTCGCACTATTGATCAACATTTTACAGCATTATAATTTTGCTGTCATGGGGAGTACTTGACAAAAAGAATTAGAGAGAGAATGTTTTCAAAGATACTCAGTTTTGAAATTGGTTGGTTTGATCAGGATGAGAATTCCACGGGTGCCATTTGCTCTAGACTAGCCAAAGATGCCAATGTGGTAAGTTTGTTAACTACTCTTCTATAATGAAGTAACAAATTTTGCTGCTAAGAAGAAAAAATATTGCAATTATTTTCTTCATTATCTTTTTTAATTGATTTTCTGCTACAAAATACATACTAGTAGTTATAGCATGTACTATATCAACGAGTTTAGTTCTAATAGAATTTATTTTAATAGCTTTCCCAGGGTAGAAGAAGTAAGTAAATGTCCAAATCTTTCAAAATGCAAATCTTTTTCAATGGGAGAAATAAGCTTTTTTGGTTTAGTTTGCTCGAAATCTTACCATTTGAGTTATAGGATCATAAACATTCCATAAAAAAATTCGAATTCTAATGGCCGAGATGTGTTTTATTACAATGTCGTAAGAGGATTAGTCAAATGACCCTCAAATTGCCTTATTAAGTGGAGATTGTCTTCAAAATATAGTCATCTATTTGGAATCCATTTAAATAACATCTGTTAACAATTCTTACCATATGGAAACAAGAACTAAGTACTACCTTCATTAGGCATATGTGTTTGAGAAAAACTCAGCGTATTATTAAAATGGAGCATGCTTCAAATTTATGGAATCTAATAACAAATTGGTGTCTCACATTTCTATAGGTTAGGTCATTGGTAGGAGATAGGATGTCACTTCTTCTCCAAACTTTCGCAGCAGTGACCGTTGCTTGCACCATGGGATTGATTATAGCCTGGAGGCTTGCATTGGTAATGATAGCAGCACAACCCATTATCATAATCTGCTACTACTGCAAGCGTGTCCTGCTTAAAAGCATGTCCAAAAAGGCCATCAAAGCCCAAGATGAAAGTAGCAAGCTTGCAGCGGAAGCTGTTTCCAATATTCGTACTGTGACAACCTTTTCCTCACAAACAAGAATTCTACAGATGCTTGAGAAATCCCAAGAAGGCCCACAAAAAGAAAATATTCGCCAATCATGGTTTGCAGGTATAGGGCTTGGAACCTCTCAAGGCCTCATGACGTTAACTTGGGCTTTAGATTTCTGGTATGGTGGTAAACTGGTTGCAGAAAGCTTCATGGGATCAAAAGCACTGTTCCAAACATTCATGATCTTGGTGAGCACGGGCCGTGTTATAGATGATGCTGGAACTATGACAAATGATCTAGCTAAAGGTTCTGAATCAGTAGGGTCAGTTTTTGCAGTGTTAGATCGATGTTCCTTAATTGAGCCAGAGAATCCAGAAGGTTACAAGCCTAATAAGTTAACTGGCCATGTGGAGTTGCAAGATGTTGATTTTGCCTACCCTGCAAGGCCCAAAGTAATGATCTTCAAAGGTTTTTCAATTATAATGGAAGCCGAAAAATCAACAGCACTGGTTGGAGAAAGTGGATCTGGAAAATCAACTATAATAGGTTTGATTGAAAGATTTTATGATCCACTTAAAGGTGTTGTAAAAATTGACGGCCTAGATACAAGGTCATATGACCTAAGGTTACAAAGGAAGCACATTGCACTTGTAAGCCAAGAGCCCACGCTATTTGCCGGTACTATACGTCAAAATATCACATATGGAGCATCAGAACATGTTGATGAAGCTGAGATCATCACAGTAGCTAAGGCAGCAAATGCCCATGATTTTATTACAAGTTTGAAGGATGGGTACAATACATGGTGCGGCGATAGAGGGTTGCAGCTATCAGGTGGGCAGAAGCAACGAATTGCAATAGCACGTGCCATTTTGAAAAATCCCGCGATATTGTTACTAGACGAGGCCACGAGTGCATTAGACTTGCAATCAGAAAAGGTGGTGCAAGATGCACTTGAGCGTGTGATGGTGGGGAGGACTAGTGTAGTCGTGGCACACAGGCTATGTGCCATACAAAATTGTGATATGATAGCTGTTTTGAGCAAAGGAAAAGTGGTAGAACAAGGTACCCACTCTTCCTTGTTAACTAAAGGACCAAATGGAGCATACTATTCATTAGTTAGTCTCCAAAGAACTCCTTGCAACTAATTGATTTCATAGTTTGTTGTTTGAGCACTTAATATTCTACTAAACTATAAGTGGAATGATATTAAAATAACATTCTCATTCCCTTAAAATTCCAATATATAGAGTCGACTTCAGTCATGAGAATAATGCTTAGTTTGTGGAGTTTTCTTTGTTCGATAACTTGAGGTCCTATCTCGATTTTGATGTCCAAATGCTCATTTTTCTCTTTTTCTTGGGAGAATGATATAACCACAAGTTATAAAATCTCGACATAATAATTGATGGCTCACAAGTTCAAATATTGTTTGCATCTCTTTAATTTTAGTAGTTTGTGAACGTTGTGTTGTATTTAATTTAGTTGACACTGTCCCTTGAACTTCTTGAAAATCTATTTAAAGTGGCGGCTTATTAAATAAAATTATGGAACTTTCCAATATCAATATTATTTGGAATCAACTATATTGCTAATCAAGAATCATTACTTTGCGTTCATTGTTGATCGTAATGACCAATAACAATAAATATTGCATACTAACAATTAACATTTGACAATAAATTAGCACAATTTGATTTTGTTGTTGAAAATTTTACAATGGTAACAAAATAAGATTGGCTATCGATATATATTTTGATTTAGTAAATAGATTTTTATTTGATACATTCATTCGTTACAATTATCTATTAAGCATGTTTTGGTGTGGTAATAAATGCTTATAACTTTTGGGGTTCACAACTAAAAAAGGGGTTAAATCCATCAATGGCCACCAAATTTTATACTTAGTGTCACCATGACCATTCAATTTGATTTTGTTTTACCATGATTATCCAACTTTATATTTAGTGTCATCATCATCGCTCAATTTAATTTTATTTCACCATGATAACCCAATTTCATATATCATTTCACCATGACCATCCAATTTTTTTTAACCAATTTCATTAATTTTAAAAGGGTTAAAATGGTAATTTTGCATTATGTATAAAAAATAAATCTTAGAAAAATATAATAAAATAAAAGCTTATTTTAAAAAGTTGCTCAAAAACAAAATAAAAACTCATTTTAAAAAAAGGTTACCTAAAAAAATAAAATAAAATTTTATTTTAAAAAAGTTAAAAATAAGATAAAATAAAATTTTATTTTTTAAAAAAGTTAAAATTTTTTATTTGTTTTTTAAAATTTATTATATATATATATAATGCAAAGTTACTATTTTATCCTTTTTAAAATTAGTGAAAAGAAGTTAGGTGGCCACGATGAAACGTTAAATGAAATTGGATGGCCATGGAGAAATAAAATCAAATTAACTAGTGATAGTGACACTATGTATAAATTTGGGTGATCATGGTAAAACAAAATCTACTTGGATGACTATAATAACACTAAGTTTAAAGTTGGATGACCATTAGTGAATTTAACCCAATAAATGAATTATAAGTATAGAGTTATAAATGCTAATAATTACATGATCCATTAATTTTTGGGGTTCAAAATAAATAAATTTTAAGTCTCAAGTAGTATTTGTGTTCTTACTATATCTACTTTTTAAAATACAATTTTTGAACATCACCAAACAAGTAATAAATAGAACATAAGTGTGACCGTAAAAAAAAAAAAACAAAAAAAAAAAATAATAATAATAATAAAACAAAATAAAATAAAAATTCAAAATTGTAATATATGTACATAACAACAAACAATACACATACTGATATCGCTAATCACTAAAAAAAGTTTCCAAATTATTATTATTATTTTGTTTTTTGCCCTTTAACTCTTGTAGCATTCCCCCAACTTCTCAAAGCCCTTAACAGAGAGACAAAGCAAATGGAAAGACAAACATCCTAAAACCTTCTCCACAACTTCCCCAACATCGACTCCAACAACATCAATGACAGCGACATCAACACAGGTATGTTATAAATTTGTTGTGCTCATGTGAAATTTTGAAATGTTTTCAATTATTTTCAAATCAATTTCCCTTATTTTTGTTTTATAAAGTTAATATTAAAGAACTTCCTGATGAATTTTATAAAACTTTAAATATTAATAACATGAAAACCTAATTACTTTAATGCCAAGATCCTCCATGTCAAATCATCAAGAGAATTAATTAATGCGGAACATACCTTAATTCATTTTAATCTTGAATTTTGCCTCATTTGATTATTTATTTCTTGTTCTTGATTTTACTTCTTGATCCATAGTCGTAATTCTTGAATTCCTTCTTCTTGATTCTTGAATGTGGGTTTTGGATCTTCCTCTATGTTTTCCCTTGTATTGTTGTGTGGATTGAGTGACATAATGAATAAAAATCACGTATGAATTGAGGATCATAATCATATATATAATTTTCATATGTATTTCGTCTATCATAAAATATAATTCTAAAAAAATATGGTCTCTACACATATCATATGGCCCACATTTTATTTAGATGCTCTAAGCTCAATTACCTAATTATTTATTAGATCACTTTAATTTTAGGCTTGACTTTAAGATAGCCTATATACAATTAATCACATATATAGACTTCATGAAAAATTAATAATTTCTCAACAATCTCCCACTTAGGCCACATATGTTACCTTAAAAATGTCTATAATCTTATGAGCTCAAAAAACTTTTACTATAATAACCAAAAGCATCTCCAAACAATCTCGTTCATTAATTATATCAATATAGGATCAAAGTGGTCTTTGTTATAAGTATCATAACTAATCCCATCAATGCATGCATATCAATACAATCAAATGATATAAATCAATTATGGATGTGTAGCATGAAAATTATATGCAATGTGATCTAAATTGGTCATACCTTATTTTTAAATGAGATCACCCATAAACTTTAATCAGAGTGGAACTAAACTAAATATATTATTTCTAAAATAAACCTATCTATGAATAAAGAAATATATGTCTAAAACAAACAAAAGCCGAATACAAACTCCCGCTAAAATGACATATCTTTAAAAGAATCAACACCTATTTGAGCAATATGCTCTTGGAAGACCTTGGGTGATTGCTCCTTAGTAAGTGGATCCACAATTATAAAGTTTGTCATAGTATATTCCATAGAAACTTGAATACTCTGAATTATTTCCTTGACAACTAGGAACTTGATGTCTATAAATTTTAACATCATCAAGCTCCAGTTGGAATACAAGACCACAATTTTCACAAATAACTAAAATTGTCTTTCAAATCCATCCTAAATATGTAGCCCAGTAACAAAATTTCGCATTCATATTCCATAATGAAAATTAGAATATCTAGTTATCTCCAATTTGTATGATTTTCCTAAATATGATCATGTAATCTTTAGTTCTCTATAAATATCGAATAACCCAATTGACTGCTTTCCAAATATCCAACTCAGTGTTACTTAAATATTTGCCTAACATTCAAATAATGAATGTCATATCCAGATGTATGCCAACATTAGTATACAATAAACTCCCTACTGATGAAGCACATAAAGTTTTTTGTATTTTTTTTTTTTTTTACAACCAATATCAGGAAATTATGTTTACTTCCATTGAACTTGTAATATACACATTCATCAACTTTATTTACCTAAAAATCAAACAAGATAATTATTTAATGAGATTTGTAGTACAATTGAAGGTAAGCTTGCTTAAGCCCATAGAAAGAATTATTTAGTTTCTAATCCATTTGACACAGCTTAAGATCAAAATGTGTCACGAGTACTAGGGACGTAAGCGGTCCGATTTACCAACTTTTGACAGATTTTCAAACCAAACCGGTTTAAGAAAAATCCAAACCTAAATCAAACTATTTTGAACGGTTTGAAAAAACTTCAAACCTAAACCTAACTGTTTGGTCCGATTTTAAACTCTCGGTTTCGTCATATAATTTTTTTGTCTATCTACTTTTATGTCATTAATTAATTGAATTCAATATATATTTATATCTTACTAGCGATAAATATAAAACAAACTAAGTCCCTGTTTGAACCAAATTTTTGGGACAAAAAAATAAAAATTTAGATTGTTATCCCACAAGTCCATCCGCCTTTGTTGACTTTCTTTTCATGTATGGGACCCAGCTTCCTCTCCAACGGTCAATTTTCTCGTTATGATGACATGGAAAATATGGATCAAACAGGGGTTAATTATGTCTATTATAAATTTAAATACCAACTAAATTAAAGTGAAATCACAATAAATTAAAACATATTTTTTTTTGTTCATCATTTTTAGACTAATGACGATACAATAACGTTACAATACAAATCTACTAAACTAGATATAATGCCCAAAAAATATAATGATGTCCGGCAAGACCTCGTGATCATTATATCTAAGAAAAATGATACTGATTAGACAAAAAAAATAACTAACTACAATAATAAAGTAATTGTTTATAATATCTAAATATAACTTTTACACAAGCTTACATTTGTATGATGTTACAAAACGTATTTAATTTTAGATTCTTACCTTAGTTTGCTTCAAAAAAATTATTGATCTGAAACTTTATTCATAGCAAATATTATCACCGAAGGTCTAGGATTTCTGTCTTCGATTTCGTATAATGGACTTCAATTCAACTTTGAAGAGGTGTGAAAATTTTGAAAAAGAAGTTTGTAGTGCCGGTGGTTCAAGACAATGTTGGGTGTCAGCTAGAGTTTATCTAAATTTTGAAGAGAAAAATGGTTTTTGATAGATTATGTTAATCTTGAGATTATTATATATAAATTAGGATTATAGTATAATAATAATATATCCGTATTAGAAAATTAGAAATTAAGAAAAATACCCACAAATGATAAAACTATTGAATTTTATATATTTGGATAAATTTTCAAAAAAAATCATTTTTTCAATTTTTTATTTTTATATATTTTTTCATTGGTTCGATTTGGTTTTAAACCGCAACTAAAATTCTCAAACCTAAACCAAATCATTTTCACAGATTTGGTTTGGTTCAAAACCATTTCGTTGACCGGGTCCACGTGGCACCAAACCAATGATTTCTAAAATACGGTTTCAGTTCGATTTTTCGGTTTGGCAATTTTTGCTTACAGCCCTAACGAGTACCATCATAGTCCTAAAAGAGTCTTTCATAAAAATTGGAGAGAAGGTCTCTCTAATGTTAACGTCTTCCTTTTGAGTAAAGTCATTTGCAACAAGACGAGTTTTATATCTCTTCACATCACCCTTCGAATCCCTCTTAATTTTAAATATCTATTTACAGTCAATGGATTTCTTAGCTTCAACCAATGGAATGAGTTTCTAAATGTTATTATCACTTATGAACTTCATCTCTTTATTCATGACATCAATCCACTCTTAAAAATTATTCCTTTGGATTGCTTTATGAAAGTTGATTGATCGAATATTCTTTTCACCAATATAATACCATCATTATTTTCTTGGAGAAAGTCTATATAATTATTCGAATTGCCTCTTTTTTTTTAGTCAATCTCTTTAATGGCATTTGTTCTTGAGGTTGTTGGTCTCCTTAATGACATTTTTTCCTGAGGTTGTTTGTTCTTCTGAACCAATCTTTTGATTGTGGTTTTGAAATATTGTCTTGATTCGAAAATGCTTTTTGAATAAAATCTGGAGCAAGAATTTGTCTCTGATCCTGATAACTGTCAATTGTAATAGAAGAAATATATACATATTCTTCCTTCAAGGAAAAATCTAATGCGAATCTACATAACAATAGTAGCTACCCCAGGATTGATTTAACTCAAGAAAGCCAATAAATCAAAGTTTAGAATTTGATTCAAAAATATTAAATAAAAAAATCAATATAATTGCTGACAATATATTGACCCAGTGATCATAAGACTCAAGAATCTCACTCAAATTGTTTCAATGCAAAAAAAAATAAATTTCGATGAGTTCGGAGTTGGTTCAACGAATAACAAGGATTGAAAGCAAAAATATACTCACAAATTAACCTCTCAATTGTATATATGATAAAAAGTTGTTCTACATTGAGAATAATGAATTTTATTTATAAGAAATCCATAAAACCCTAGTATACATAGAATAAAAGTATAAGAATTACAACAGTTACCAAAAATAGAGTTTTAATATAATTAGAAGATGTCACGAAATTGGCGAAATCACGTCACGGAATTATACTATGCAGCAGCATAGTTCTAACCTATATAGTTGCATAGGTCATTTCAAAACCTATGCTCCATTCTCTGTCAGGTCACATGCGGCTGCATGGTTTATAAAACTATACGGTCGCATAGTTATGTGGTTCGTTCCATCCATCCATTGCTTGAATCAAGTTGATCCATTGTGTTTCTTCCTCTGAGCTCAATATAAAAACTTGTTAATTTGCTTGCCAAGATCAATATTTCTTCCAATGTGGCTTGAGTAAGTAGTCCTATAGCTTCCTTAATCCTCTCCCTCTTTGCTCGTGACCTAGTCATAGGCCCTTCTTCAACGACCAATAGATCATTGTCCGGACTTGCCTTCATGCCATGGATCACATCATCCCCTCACTCTTCGAAATGATTGAACCTCCAATCTGTACTTATATCAAAGAGAGAAAGATCAAATAGATTAAAAGTAGCCGAAACATTATAGTCACCAAGAAGATCGAGTTTGTATGCAGTGTCATTAATCCTTTCAAGGACTTGAAATGAACCATCTTCTCGTAGCTGTAACTTCAATTTTCTTTGTTCTAGAAAGCGTTAATTTTGCGAGTGTACAAAAACTCAATCCCCGGGTTCAAATTTAACGCTCTTCATTTCTTTATTTGCTTGAGAAGCATAGTGTTTGTTGTTCTTCTCAATTTGCAATCTTACCTTTAGATGGATTGATTTCACCAAATTGGCCTTCTTTTTTCAATCTAAGCTACCTCTTTCATCAATAGGTAAAGGAATTAAATCCAAAGGTGTTAATGGATTAAAACCATATACAATTTCAAATGGTGAAAAAGAAGTGGTATGTGTGGCCCTATTATAAGTAATTTTAATGAATGATGAGCACTCTTCCTAACTCTTCAAATTCTTATTGACTATAGTGCATAGCAATTGTATTATGGTCCTATTAACAACCTCAGTTTGCCCATCATTTATGGGTGACAAGTAGTAGAAAACAATAACTTGTTTCATAAAATCCTCCAAAATTAGATAAGAAATTTAACATCCCTATCCAATACAATGCTCCTAGGAATCCCATGTAAGCGCACTACTTCCTTAAAGAATAGATCTGCAATATTGGTGGCTATATCGGTTTTATGACATGGAATGAAATGTGTCGTCTTACTAAATCTATCTACCACATCAAATATAGAATCTCTTTATTTTTTTAGTCCTAGGCAAAACCAATACAAAATCCATAGATATATCAATCCAAGGTTCACGAGGAACAGGTAAGGATGTATACAAACCTTAAGGTAAAGCCTTAGACATAACCTTTTTAAAAGTGATGTATATGCTATAAACCCAATCAACATCAATTTTCATCTTATGCAAATAAAAATGTTCATCTAGACTTTCTAAGGTCTTGTTAACCCCAAAATGACCCATTAACCATTTACTATGTGCTTCATGTACTAATAATTCTCTTATTGAACACTTAGGAACACAAAACCTATGTTCTCGAAATAAATACCCATCATGCCTAAATGACCTATCTACAACACCTTTATCACATGATTCGTATATATTAGAAAAATCTAGGTCATTAGTGTATATGTTCTTAACATATTCAAACCTTAGCAGTTTAGCACCTAAATAAGTTAGAAGTATATACCTTTGTGACCTCAGTAATCATGCCCAATGGACCTATCTACAACACCTTTATCACATGATTCGTATATATTAGAAAAATCTGGGTCATTAGTGTATATGTTCTTAACATATTCAAATCTCAGCAATTTAGCACCTAAATAAGTTAGAAGTATATACCTTCGTGACAAAGCATCTGCTACCATATTTTCGTACCTTCTCTATACCAAATGAGATATGAAAATGTCTCGATGAACTCCAACCACCTTGCATACCTCTTGTTTAGCTTACCTTGACCTCTTAAATGCTTTAAGGACTTATGATCGGTGTGAATCACAGACTCCTTTGGCCATAAGTATTGTTGCCATGTTTCCAATGCTGGAACAAGTACATACAAATTCTTGTCAAATGTAATTGAGACGTGCTCCACTTAACTTTTCACTGAAGTGAGCTATTGGCCTTCGTTCCTGCATCAAGGCAGCTCCAACACCTATCCCTGAGGCATCACATTCAATCTTAAAAGTATTGTTAAAGTTAGGAAGTGATAAAACCGATGCCTTACACAACCTATCTTTAATAGTTTTAAAGGCAGGTTATTGTTCAACGCCCCCATTGAAATCATATACTTTTCTTGACAATTTTTGTGAGTTGTATGGCAATTGTGCCAAAGTCCTTAACAAAACTCCTATAGAAACTAGCCAGACGGAGAAAGTTTCTTACCTTAGTTACGTTTTTAGGTGTTGGCCATTCCTTGATAGTCATGATTTTCTCATCATCCACTTCTATCCCCTTTGCACTAACATATCCAAGGAAAAACTACTTTCTCTATGCAAAATGTATACTTTTTAAAATTAGCGTAAAGTTGTTCTTGTCTTAAAACTATAAGCACACATCTTAGGTACCCTATATGCTCAATTAAATCCTTGCGATATATCAAGATGTCATTGAAGTAAATTACCACGAATTTACCTATGAATGCATGCAAAATATGATTCATTAATCACATAAACGTGCTAGGTGTATTAGTAAGTCCAAATAGCATGACTAAACACTCATACAATCATATTTAGTTTTAAAAGCAATTTTCCATTAATTTCATTCATCTCATTCCCTAAAACTAATTTGGTGATAACTACTTTTAAGAACAATTTTACTAAAAATGAGCCATATAATTCATCTAACATATCATCTAACCTAGGAATAGGATGACGATACTTTATCATATATTGTTGATGGCCTAGCAATCCACTCGCATCCTCCAAATTTCATCTTTTTTTGGTACAAATAGCATTGGTAGGGCACATGGACTCATACTCTCCCTCACATACCCTTCACTCATCAATTCCTTTACTTGCCTTTGAAGCTCCTTGGTCTCCTTGTGATTACTTCGATACGTTGGCATATTCGAAATGATAGCTTCAGGTACAAAATCAATTGATGTTTAATACATCAAATGAGTGGTAACCCACTAGGCATGTCCTTTGGGAACACGTCTCAAATTTCTGTAATAAAGAATTAGCCAAATTATGGAGGGGTGTGTTAGATTTCTAAGATTGAGGAGTGACTCCTTGTAAACCCACAAGATCATAGATCATTTCTCAACTACTGCCATCTACAACTCCCTCCATTTGCAAAGAAATTCACTTTCAACTTTTATTTCCTCTCTAAAGACTTTTTTCTTTTCTTTTTTATAGCTCTACTCTTTTTTCTCACTACTAATCACTTCATTATTTTTACTCTTGCTCTCTATTTCTCTTAATCTTTAATTTGATTTGATCTTCATACACTTGTGTCAGTGTAAATGACACAAGAGTAACAGATTTTCCATCTTTGGTAAAGATGTTCTAATTTTTATACCTAACATAAGTCACATTCCTATCATATTTCCATGGTCTACCGAACAAAATTTGCTCGGCATGCATAGGAACTACATTACACATTACTTCATCATGATATCTCCCAATTGAGAAACTCAACAATACCCTCCTATTCACATTAGCTCTCCACATTCAGTCAACCATTGTAATTTGTAAGGTTTAGAATGTTTTAACATGGCTAACCCCAATTTCTCAACAAGTGTTGTGCTAGCCACATAGGTACAACTACCCCCATCAATAATCATGCTACATACTTTATCATTGATATGGCACATCATATAGAATATGTTCTCCCTCTGTTGCTCTAAATCATCTACTTTGATTTGAGCAATAAGAGCTTGCCTCATAACCAAGAGCTCACCCATTGCATACTCCAACTTCTAACCATCACTAACTTCTTCTAATTCTGACATATCTTCATAGTCATCCTCTCTATCACTTACCGTCTCTCCATTGTCTCACAAAATCATTACCATTTTCTTTGGACATTGAGAACTAATGTGTCCTGATCCTAAGCACCTAAAGCATTTGATGTTTCATTCCTAGATGGTTGATATTCTGCCTTGGATGTGACTTGCTAGCAATTTCCTCTTTTCCCTTTAGTAGTTCAGTTTTGGTCTTCAAAATAGCTCTATCTCCCTTGTTATCCCACTTCAATTTCCAAGAAAGATTAGAACTCGAAGATAATGGATATCTAGCAGTCCCCTTCTTCTTCAGTTGTCTCTTGACCTTTATAGTTAACATGTCCTCCAATTCTACATAATGTTGTAATTTTTCACTACATTAGCTATTTTCCTATTTAATCCATTCAAAAATCGAGCAATGATGGCCTTTCTATTCTCATCAACATTCACTCTAATCATAGCAGTCTCCATCTTCTTATGATAAACCTCCACACTCCTAGACCCTTGGTAGAGACTTTACAATTTTTTATGAAGCTCCTTATAGTAATGATTAGACACAAACCTCATCCTCATGATAGCCTTCAATTATTTCAATGTATTCATAGGTCTCTCATGATTCATCCTCCTAGATGCCACTACTTGATCCACCAAGTAATAGCATAATTGGTAAACTCAAGTACCACAATCTTTATCTTCTTATCCTCCGAGTAGATGTGGCAATCAAATATCAACTCTATCTTTTTCTCCCACTCCAAGTATGCTTCCGGATCACTCCATTTTAATGAAGTAATTGTCATTTGATGTTGCCCATACTTCTATCAACACCATCTCCAACAGGATCTCTACCATTCCTTTCATGCCTAACTTTCTATCCCTCATTTTTCCTAACTCGTCATCCACTAATGCATCCTCATCAATGTCACTACCTGTTTCATATTCCCTATGATCTTCCATGTTCCCTATGTAAATTAGAAAATAATGGGTTTTGTCTCTCCATCCACATCTCTTGCCTATCCAACATGTCTCTCACATCTTCAAACAACATCTCAAATAATCGAATCAATTCATCCATCATGTTGACTTGGCTATTATTCCAGCTTGAAATAGAACAGTTTTTATTAGACTTCCTAAATCTAAAGTAATATTTGCTTCACGTATGTGCTCATGTATCACTTGAATTTAGTTTTTTCTCTATTAATCTCACCACTCTTACATTTTTCCACTCAATGCTTCCGCCCAAGTGCTTTAAAGAACTAATTCGATCTCAACAAAGTTTTATCCTCAAAGAATTCAAGCTAGAATGTGAGTGACAAATTTTTAACTTGGAAGACTTAAGGAAGGAAAGAAAAAGAAGCAAATGAATTTGACTCTTTTGAATGAGAACTAATATCAATTTAAGAAAGTGTTTCTTGAATTTGGATTGGACACCCTTTTTTTTACATCGCTGGTAATTTTCAAATTCAGCTACGATACTAACAACTGAAAAAGAAACTGATTTGGGTGTTACATTAGCACAACAACAACAACATTTGAATTTTTTGGGTAATTTCATGGATTAAAGAATTAAAAGACGAAGAACGAAAAGGAAAGAAAACAAAAGACTCAACAAAAAAGGAAAATGCTATGACCTTGATTTTTTGAGCCTAAACTCTTATACCAACTTATGCGAACCCACGTAGCAATAGTACTTATGAAACTCACAAAAGATTGATTCAACCCAATAAAGCCAATAAATTAAAGTTTAGAATTTGATCCAAAAATATTGAACCAATGTACCAACACAATTGTCGACGATATATTGATCCCGTGATCGCAAGACTCGAGAATTTTGCCCGAATTGTTTGATCGCCACAAGAAACTAATCTTGACAAATTCGAAGTTAGTTCAACGAAGAACAAGAATTGAAAGCAAGAAATGCTCACAAATTAACCTCTCAATTGTATATATGATAAAAGTTGTTCTACAATAAGAATAATAAGTTCTATTTATAAGAAACCCATAAAACCCTAGTTTACATGAAATTAAAGTCTAAAGATTACGAAAGTTACCAAAAATAGATTTTTCACATAATTAGAAGATTTCGCGAAATTGGAAAAATTGCGTAACGTAATTGTACCATGCGGCTACATAGTTCTAACTACGTAGTTGCATAGGTCACTTCAAAACCTATGCTTCATTCTTTGTAGGGTTATATGCGGTTGGATGGTTCATATAACTATGCGGTCGCATAATTATGTGGTTCGATTCCTCCGTCCATTACTTGAACCTAGTTGATTCATCGTGTTTCTTCCTTCGAGCCCAACATGAAACTTGTCGATTTCCTTGCCAAGATCAATTTTTCTTCGACCATAGATTGAACAAGTAGTTTTATAACTTCTTTAATCCTTTTCACTCGCGACCTAGTCATAGGCCTTCTTCAACGATCAATGGATCCTTGTCCGAACTTGACTTCGTGCCATAGATCATATCAAAACCTTAATCTTATAACCTTGTCTCCTCTCATAAAATCTACATCATTAAAGAACTAGGCATTTTTCGTTTCAAAAATTGATCTAATAGTGGGATCTTAAAATTTGTGACCCTTTGACCTTTCAAAATATTCAATAAATTAACAACTGGTAATTCTAGAGTGCAGTTTGTTTTTTGATGGCTTATAAGCTTTGCCTTAACTAGACAATCCCAAACGTGCAAGTGCTTCAAATTAGACTTATTGCATGTCCAAAACCCATAAGGGGTTTTGACAGTTGCTTTACTTAGAACTTTATTGAAAATTTAATTTGCAGTCTTTAGTACCTCTAGAGATTTAGTTGTATTGTAGGATGATTGCACATTCCTCTAGAAATTCAGCAAAAGGCCTTGGACATTGTTCTCTTTATCTACCCTATCTGCCAAATATTCACTATTATGTCAGATCTGACGTGTTTAATTATTTTGCTCAGTTGATTTTTAACTCCAACCTATAAGCTTTAAAAGGTGTCCAATGGTAGATATTTCTCATGAATGAGATATAGATAGTCATGACGAGAAAAATCTTCATGAACGTAATAAATGACTATTGACCATTTGAAGAAACGGATGGAAATGACCTACACATATCCATATATATTAGTTCTAAGACGTTCAGAGTCCTATTGGCACCTAATCTCCTTTTGTTTGTCTGTTTTCTCTTAATGTAATTAACACAAACATTAAAGTCCGTAAAATTAAAAAAAAAATCAAGAATTTCTTCTTACACAAGCTATTCCTTTCTCTTTTGAGAGATGTAATCTGACTTCTTGTACCATAATGAAGCAAAATTCTCATTGATTAATTTATGTTTAATACCACGTAAATTCACATGTAATTATTCTTTATAAGAAGTAATCGTATTAAGCAATTATATGTCATCATAATTGGATAAAGAACTAATACCTACCACATTTGAAATAAGAAAGATAAAACTGACTATTTTCAAATAAACAAGAGTAATCGAATTTGTCCAATATAAAAATAGAAACCAAAATAAGTCTTAAAAGAAAATATGGCAAATATCTTTTCATATTCAAATAATAACCAGCCATTAATAATAACCTAAGAGTCCATATAGTCTCAACTTTAATTGATTTGTCATCGCTCTACATAGATGAATCTTTCAGTATCAATTAGCTTTAGATTGTTCAGGCAACCCCGCTTGACACGCTTATTTGATTAGTCACCGAAATTTATCTGCTAAATGTGCCTAGGTACTAAAACTAAATTCACCTTAGAACATATCAAAGTGAAAAGTGTACTTTACTTTACACACCAAGCATGCTATTTAATACAATCTATCTTCATGTGTAATAAATTTTCACAAAAGTAATAGCTTGATGATTTATCCTTTCCAAGCTTTTGTCGTTTCTTTTGAACCGAATAGGATGCAGCTTTCTTATTCTTTAACTTATCCTTAGAGGTACTTACCTAATGAGTAATATCATTTTTATCCTGTTTTAGCCTTTCTTCTTCTTACACACAATATAGAATGACATCATTAAGAGTTCACTCCGCTTTTGATAGTTGTAACTGACCTTAAATTAACTGAATTGCACAGGACGAAAAGTCACATAACCTAATGCACAAGCAAGTCATAAGATAGCTTAAGTTTTAATACCTTTAGTTAGGAAAAATTGCAACTACGGTTCCAAATATTTTCATTTTTTGCAGACTTTACCCTAACCTACATTTTATGCCAACGAAGATCCCTAACCTTCATTTTGTCCCAGCGACAGGTAGGCGACAGTGTTTCTAGTTTTTTGCTCGAGCATCAGATTTACGAAAGGCTACGTAAACCTTAATAGCATCTATGTCATCGCTCTCCTCTATAACCATGATGTTAAGCTTAAATCTCTCAAGCAAAGATCTAAAGATTTTTTTGACAATCTTAGGCCCAGGAATTAATTATGTCATTCAAGCTCGCATAGAAGTCATCGAAGGTCTCATCATCCTTTATCCTAATCTCTTCAAACTTAGTGGTCAATACGTGTAACGTAGAGGTCGTAACAACTTGAGTTCTCTCATGTATGGTCTATAAAATATCCCAAACCTTTTTTGTAATCTCAAACATAGACACTCACCTAAATTCATCAGGGGACACTACCATAAGTAAGGTATGTAAAGCTTTACTATTTCAATTGCAACTCATCTAAATTTGTCTTCGACCAATTTTGCTATAGAAGTGTGGTGACTATACCATCAACGATGCTAGAAGGGATAGTTCAATCATTTATCACGTTCAACCAAATACACTCATCCATCAATTTTAGGAAAGCTCTCATTCTAACTTTTCAATACGTGTAGTTATCGCCATCAAAATTTGGTGGAATAGATGATGAACTACTCATATAGATAAACTAGGGTCAAGAATCCAATTTGGGCTCTAATACCCTTTGAAAATGGATAAAAATATATGTACAAACAAATGTATACAAAATATGTTACTTACTTTCACAAACAAGTGGCCCTCATGTGAATTTAAAAAATGTCGGCTCATGGTCCCGACCTCCTATTGTGAGTAGTGAGTAAAGAATTTTGTAAAAAAATTTTTATAAGTGTAGCATGATCACTTGAAAATAATGAAGTTCGACCCATCTAACACTAGAGGGTGGTGAATATGGAAAAACTGCAGAATTAAAATTATCAATTAACAGCAACAAGTCACTTATTAATTGTTCTAGATGTTTAGTCAATCAAGTCAATTTATCCTATGTTGAACTGCTACAATTTGTAATATGAAAGCAATCACAAGAATTGTTGACCGAGAAACCCAATTGGGTGAAAACGTTGGATCAAGCCAGTAACCTCCATTATAGATAATAATGAACTTACAGTACGATCTAACCTAGAAATCTCACTAGACTCACTAATCTACTTCTTGCGATATCCAAGACCCACTGGAACATGCTTCACCTGCACCTATTCCCAATCTTCTGGAATTGTCTATCCCTTGTGGATCACCAAAAGGGCCTTGTTCTTGTACTCTTCATGTGCTTCTAGTTCAACCTCTCTCAAACTTTAGCAACCTCCAAAAGCTTTTGAGAAAGTACATTCCTATATGTATATAGGAAGTGGGTATTTTGGATTATGTAAATTAAATGTTTTTTTTCCAGATGTGGTTGAATGGACTCTAGAATCAAAGGATCAATCTAAGGCTTGATTATGTTCTTGAATCTTTGAATAATGACATGGAGAAGGAATCTAATGAACAACCACACAAAAAAGTGATAGGTCTTGGGTATATATAGTAGAAGGCAATTAGTTAGTATGGGCTAGATAAAACTCTTGAAAAATACAAACTAGAGTTTTGTACATAACATCTTCGCTCGAGCGCCAAGCTAGTGACAGGAGGGTGATCAGTGTGTAGATCAAGTGAGAGCTAGGTGACAGTGTTTCTGTTTTTTCCATCGAGCATCAGATGGATTATAGGCTAGCGTAAAATCGACGACTCTTTCTTCCTTGTTACAAACTCGAACATAAGTTACCTATTTCATCTATAAAAAATTTCAATTGACTTGTTGACTTTTATAAATTTTCATATTAGTCATTTGTCTAAAAAATTGCCAGTGCAGTAAAATCCTAACAGTGGAGAAGGAGATGGTGGGAGCACTTCAACAATTACTTATAAAAAAATCGATTTAGTGGAACCCATTTCAAAATTTTCGCATGAACATGAATTTATGAATTTTGAGTAGAAGCTGTGAATGTGGGTTGTAATATGGCAACTTAAGTTATCGAACTAAGAAAACTCAACAAACAGAACATTATTTTCATTACACTTGCAATAGACTTTGTACATTGCAATTTAATACCTGAGTTGTGAATTTTTCCCAGGAAAATATTCACCAATCATGGTTTGCAGGTATAGGGCTTGAGACCTCTCATAAACTTGGGCTTTAGATTCTAGTACGGTGGAATACTAGTTGTAGAAGGCTATCTACATAGGATTAAAAGCACTATTCGAAATGTCATTAATCTTGGTCAGTGACTTAGCATAGGCCACATTATAGCTGAAGCTGGGACTATGACAAATGATCTAGCTAATCAGTTAGATAAGTGTTCCTTAATTGAGCTAGAGGATCCAGAAGGCTACAAGCCTAATAAGTTAACTGGCAAAAATTGAGTTGCAAGACGTTGATTTTGCCTACAATGCAATGATCTTCACGAGCTTTACAGTTATAATTAAAGCTAAAAAATCAACAGCATTGGTTGGGGAGAGGGGCTCTAGAAAATCAACTACAATAGATTTGATTGAAAGATTATATGATCCACTTAAATGTCTAGCAAAAATTGACGGCCTCCTATAAGGTCATATGACCTTAGATCATTGAAGAAGCACAGTTCACTTGTAAGCTAAAAGCCCACACTATTTGTCGAAACCATACATCAAAATATCACATATGAAGCATTAGAACACATCAATGAAGCTGAGATCATTGTGTAAATGCCCATGATTTTATTTCAGGTTTGAAGGATGGGTATAATACATGGTGCAGCAATAGAAGGCCACAGCTATTCGATGAACAGAAGCAACGAATTGCCATAGCACATGCGTTAGACTCCCAATTGGATAAAGTGATGCAAGATGCTCTTGAGCGTATGATGGTGCAGAGGACTAGTGTAGTTGTATCACATAGGCTAAGTACCATACATAATTGTGATACGATTACTGTTTTAAGAAAAGGGAAAGTGGTAAAACAAGGTATTCACTCTTCCTTGTTAGCTAAAGGGCCAAATGGAGCGTGCTATGCATTAGTGTCCAAAGAACTCCCAATTAAGTAATTGAGTCCATTATCTGTTATTTGTGCACATAATATTCTGCTAAATTGTAAATGGAATGATATTCTAATAACATTCTCATTTTATTAAAATTCCAATATACAGAGTCGACTTCAAGTGCAATGAGAATAATGCTTAGTTTGTGGATTTCTCTTTGTTCGATAGCTTGATGTCCTATCTTGGATTTCGATATCCAAATGCTCATTTTCTCTTTTTCTTGGGAGGATGATGTAACACAAGTTAAAAAATCTCGATACAATAATTGATGGCTCACAAATTCGAATATTATTTGTCTCTTTAGTTTTAGTAGTTTAGAATGTTGTGTCGTATTTAATTTGGTTGACATTGTCCCTTGTACTTCCTAAAAATATGTTTAAAATCGTTGTAAGCAATGGTGGTTTATTAAATAAAATTATAGAACTTAGACTTGTTCCAATTCTTATTGGTCCAATATCAATATTATTTGGAATCAACTATTTTGTTGATCAAGAATCATTACTAATTGGCATTCATTGTTAATTGTAAATAATAATAAATCTTGGGTACTAACAATTAAGATTTGGCAAAACGAGTGAATACAAAAATTGCCAACAACTTGATTTATTTTAGTTAAAGTATTCTTTCATTATAGTAAATTAGCACAATTTGATTTTGTTGTTGGAAATTTTACAATGGTGATAAAATAAGATTTGCTCTCCATGTACGTATATATATACACGAAAATGATCTCCTAAACATCGATACTTAGCCATGTCACCGGTGCTTAACATAAACTATGCACTATGCTTAGGAGATCATTCATTTGATACATAAGCACATTTTTTGGCGTGTTAATAAATGCTTATAACTTTTGGGGTTCACTACTTTTATGGTTCAAGTAAACAAATTATAAGTTGACATAGTTATAAATGCTTATAACTACAGTATCCATTACTTTTTGTGGTTCAAAATAAATAAATCTTGAGTGATAAAAATTAAACACGAAAGCTCCATTTCACAAGCTTGAGTTCAAAAACTTTTGAATATTAATCTCTACTCATTTTAAAGCAAATTCTAAACGGAAATTGTGAGAATGGCCAAATGATAGGAATATCATTTGAATCGAACCAGAAACTCGATCACATATTCAAGTCCCTGCTTCAATTCTAAAATTAACTTCTTCCAGAAACCAAGAATTCTTCACCTTATAGAATTGATTAACTACAAACAATTTTCTAGAAAGACTAAAATTTTGAGACCAAAAAATAACAGCAGTAGAACCAAAAAATGAGCATAAAATTATCACGCATTCCTTTGCCAATCAATGAAAGTATACAAGCAGCAGTAGTAATCCCTCGTATTCAAATAAAAACATCCAAACAATGAATGTGGAGACGGAGATAGTGGGAGCGCTTCAACAGTAACTTGTAAAAAAATCGATATAATGGAACCTGTTTCTAAATTTCACATAACACAGCTAAAAATAACTTACCCGCGTCGATGTCGAAAATGAAGGTCATGATGTCATGGAGTTTTGAGTGAAAGTTGTGAATGTGGATTTTAAGATAGCACCTTAAGTTATCGAACAAAGAGAACTCCACAAACTGAAATTATTTCATTACACTTCCAATACTCTGTACACTGGAATTTAATGGAATGAGAAAGTCAATAGAATATCATTCCATTTACAATTTAGTGGAATATTAAGTGCTCAAATAATAAACAGTGAATCAATTGGTTAATTGAGTGCTAGGAGTTCTTTGGAGACTAACTAATGAATAGTACGCTCCCTTTGGCCCTTTAGCTAACAAGGAAGAGTGAGTTCCTTGTTCTACCACTTTTCCTTTGCTTAAAACAGCAATCATATCACAATTTTGTATGGTACTTAGCCTGTGTGCCACAACTACACTGGTCCTCCCAACCATCACACGCTCAAGCGCATCTTGAACTACCTTCTCTGACTGGCTGTCTAACGCACTTGTGGCCTCATCTAGTAACAAAATCGCTGGATTTTTCAAAATGGCTCGTGCTATTGCAATTCGTTGCTTCTGCCCGCCGGATAGTTGTAGCCCTCTATCGCCACACCATGTATTGTACCCATCCTTCAAACTTGCAATAAAATCATGGCCGTTTGCTGCCTTAGCTACTGCGATGATTTCAGCTTCATCAACGTGTTCTGATGCTCCATATGTGATATTTTGACGTATGGTTCCGGCAAATAATGTGGGCTCTTGGCTTACAAGTGCAATATGCTTCCTCATTGACCTTAGGTCATATGACCTTATATCCAAGTCATCGATTTTCACTACTCCTTTAATTGGATCATAAAATCTTTCAATCAAACCTATTATGGTTGATTTTCCAGAGCCACTTTCTCCAACTAGTGCTGTTGATTTTCCGGCTTCGATTATAATTGAAAATCCTTTGAAGATCATCACTTCAGGCCTTGCAGGGTAGGCAAAATCAACATCTTTCAACTCCACATGTCCAGTTAACTTATTAGGTTTGTGCCCTTCTGGATCCTCTGGCTCAATTAAAGAACGTCGATCCAGCACTGCAAAAACCGATCCAACTGATTCAGAACCTTTAGCTAGATCATTTGTCATAGTCCCGGCATCGGCTATAACACGGCCTGTGCTCACCAAGATCATGAACGTTTGGAACAACGCTTTTGATCCCATGAAGCCTTCTGCAACCAGTTTACCACCATACCAGAAATCCAAAGCCCAAGTTAATGTCATAAGGCCTTGAGAGGTCCCAAGCCCTATACCTGCAAACCATGATTGGCGAATATTTTCTTTTTGTGGGCCTTCTTGGGATTTCTCGAGCATCTGTAAAATTCTTGTTTGGGAGGAGAAGGCTGTGACAGTACGAATATTGGAAACAGCTTCCGCTGCAAGCTTGCTGCTTTCATCTTGGGCTTTGATGGCCTTTTTGGACATGCTTTTGAGCAAGACACGCTTGCAATAATAGCATATTATGATAATGGGTTGTGCTGCTATCATTACCAATGCGAGCCTCCAAGCTATAATCAATCCCATGGTACAAGCAATGGTCACTGCTGCAAAAGTTTGGAGAAGAAGTGACATCCTATCACCCACCAATGATCGGACCTGTAGAAATATAAGGCAACAAATTGTTATTAGATTCGATATAAGATAATAAGATATGGTACTTGAAGTATTCTCCATTTTATAGATACACTGCACTAATCTTTTCTCAGACACATAGGACTAGGCAAGATGGTACTTAGTTGTTGTTTCCAGATGGTAAGATGTGTTAAAAATGCTATTTCACAGAATTCCAAATAGATTGCTCCATTTTGAAGACACAATCTCCATCTAATAGGGCATTTTGAGGGTCATTTGGCTAATCCTGTTATGACACTGTAATAAACACTGCTCAGCCATCAAAATGCAAATTTGTTTATTGAAATTTTAAGATCATGTAACCCAAAAATTTGGCATATTGAAAGATTTGGACATTTACTTACTTCTTCTATCTTCGGAAAGAAGTTAAAATGAATTATATTAGAACTGAACTCGTCAATATAGCACATGCTATAACTACTTGTATGTATTTTGTAGCAGAAAAAAATTAAAAAGATAATGAAGAATATAATTTGCAATATTTTTTCTCTTAGCAGACAAAATTTGTTACTTCATTATAGAAGAGTATTTAATAAACTTACCACATTAGCATCTTTGGCTAGTCTAGAGCAAATAGCACCAGTGGAATTCTCATCCTGATCAAACCAACCAACTTCAAAACTGAGTATCTTTGAAAACATTCTCTCTCTAATTCTTTTTGTCAAATACTCCCCCATGGCAGCAAAATTATAATGCTGGAAAATGTTGATCAACAGCGCGAAAATTGCCAACCCAAGAAAACTCAAAGAATATATTGCCGTCTTTTTCTTAATTATGCTGTGGTCCGTCTGAAAGTACACAGATATCAATGATCCCATAGCAAATGCATAAACTGGCTGAATTGCACCGAATAGCATTGCACTAATACATCCTAATATCGCTTGCCTCCATTCGGGCAAATTCATAGCCAGTAGTCTTCTAAATGAAGGTACGAGTAAAGCTTCATTACTAGAAATTATGGCAATCTTCGCTCCTTTGCTCGGCACTGCTGTGTTACTTGTACTGGCCTCACCAACAATTGATAGTCTTTTACTATCTGAGTTATGAATATCATTTGTAGTAGTTACTGATGTAGCAACACTATTAACATTTGTAGATTCCTTTTTGTTCTCAGTTTGCTGTAGATGGACAAGCGAACTGTATAAACTATTTTTATCCTCGATAAGCTCGTTGTGTGAGCCAATCTCCATGACCTCTCCCTTTTGGACAACAGAAATTATGTCAGCATTTTGGATTGTGGAAAGACGGTGTGCTATGATAATGGTGGTGCGTCCTTCAACAGCTTTATCAAGTGCTTCTTGAACAACTCGCTCCGATTCAGAGTCTAGAGCACTGGTTGCTTCGTCAAGTAGGAGAATTCTCGGTTCCTTGATCAAGGCTCTTGCTATAGCAATTCTTTGCTTCTGCCCGCCAGATAGTTGTACTCCTCTCTCACCAACCTGAAAATTTTAATAGTTTAGTGGATGGTCAAAGGCGGGAACACCACATCAATAATTTAAAATATGTTGAATTCTAGAAAAATCAAAAAAATAAGGATATCAAAAGCCATCATAAGAGTGATTTATCAATAACAAAAGAAAGGAACAAAAAGACATGTGAGGCATACCTGAGTATCATAACCATGAGGCAATTGAGTAATGAAATTATGAGCATTGGAAGCTTTGGCAGCCTCAATAACCTCTTGAAAAGATGCATCCTCTTTGCCAAAAAGTATGTTCTCTTTAATTGTGGTAGCAAATAGGGCTGGCTCCTGACTAACCAGTCCCATTTGTGATCTTAGCCATTTCAGTTGCAACTTATCAATGGCAACCCCATCAAGAAGAACTTCACCATTGAGTGGATCATAAAATCTCTGCAATAGAGCAATCACTGTTGACTTTCCAGACCCACTTCCTCCAACCAATGCCATTGTCTTTCCTGCTAGGATTTTTAAATTGAAATCTTTGAAAATAATGCTGTCAGGCCTCGATGGGTATGCAAATTCAATATGTTTAAATTCAACTTCTCCCATAACATTTTGTAATGTTAGGCCTTCTTTGTTGTCCGAATCAATTTTTGGCACTCTTGATATGATTTCCGTTATGCGTTCTCCAGCTGCAATTGCTTCGGAGAAGTACCTAAGGTTAGACAAACCAGTACCCAACGCTCTGTTCCACAAGAAACAAAAACCATGACTAGTAAATTCATAGACAATATGTTTAATTAGGTAATAGTACTGACGTTAACAAATAAGAAGGGTGCTATATGTATAGAAATGGAAAGAAATCCTTACAATCCACCTATAGCAATAGTGGCACCAACTGCAAAGACAGTTCCTCCTTTAGCTCCGTGATACATGACCAATGTACTACCATAATAAGAAATAAAAGACCAAATTGCAAAGACGATGCTGTTACTACCAATAGCCAAACCTTTGGCTAAACCTTGCCTTAATCCCAATTTTACAGTCCCTTGAAGAGCAGCAGAATACTCAGCTTGAGTCTTGCTCTCCGCTGCAAATGAGTAGACTGTTCGAATGGAAGAAATAGCCTGCTCCACAATTGTATCTGTCTTACTGTACTCATCCCTAATCTTTTGTGCAATGCCCATCAGAGATTTTCCATAAATCAAACCTGGTATCACAAGTAATATTGCAAATGGAAGTCCCACAACCCCTAGCCTCCAGGCCATCAAGAAGGCCATTATATATGCCCCCACAAAAGTCCAGGAATTCATCAAAAAAACTGGAACCTGATTTGTTTTGAAATCAACTACCTAATTAATTAGCATATCGTACAAACATATCATAAAAATTGAAAGAAACAAGATTGACCAACCTTTTCACTAATGACATCTTGAATTACAAGACTATCACTGGAAACGCTTACTATGACATCTGCTGTAGAGGATACATGCAAATCAAAATAGCCGACATCTTGCCTAAGCACTGCTTTCAAATAACTAGTTCTTAAACGTGAAGCCTGTCGCTCGGCTGTTCTTGTCCAACAATAACCCTCTAGAGAAAAACAAATTTAAATTTGATTCAATTTCAAACCTTCCTTTTAGTTGGATCTAGTATCATCCACGGGTAAGAGGGACCTACCAAGGAAACAAGCAACACATTGCCCACAAGCTAGATAACAGAAACCCAATGCATTCTGTCACCCAAAAAATCCAATTCCAAGTGACAATATTAGCATAGAGTGAACTATATCAATTCGCAACTTCGACAATTAGATGACTCAAATAAGGAAACAAACTAAGATAATTTGCTTAGTCATTTATATTAGAATTTGGGTGTGACTTGAATTCTTTGTTGAAAATAATTAAGAGTTCTAATTGAATTGCACGTCAAGAGTTATTCAATTTTGGAAGGTTTTTGAAATCCTATTCGAAGACTATTGGACAAATTCTAATTGAAATTCTATTTGGAAGCCTATTGGGAGTTAGACTTTGTGTTGAACTTCAAGAAATCAAGATAAGAAAATTTATAGGCATCTTATTTCATCTACAACTCTACTTTTAGGGTTTGGATTGTTCCTTCTATATTTTTGACTCTTCTATATAATTTAATTGGGTTGTTTAACTTCATTATAAGTTAGAAATATTGTAAGCACATAATCTTTGTTCTCTTTCTCCATATCACTACTATCTTAAAAGAGCCAATATACCATTTACTATTCATTTTTGAAGTATTTTCATTTCCCATTTTGTTCTCAAACAATTAACAAAATCTTTACTCTTTTTCAATATGCCATTTACTATTCATTTTTGAAGTATTTTCATTTCCCATTTTGTTCTCAAACAATTAATAATATCTCTACTCTTTTGACCAATCACTACTCTCACTACTATCTTAAAATAATGGACTAGCCGGTTATTGTTCATTCAGGACGTATTTAGGTGTTTCCCATTTTATTCCCAACTCTCTCGCACAGTAACTCTCACACTAAGGGTCTAATGGCCTTTTTGTATGTAGACAAAATAACAAAAAGTCAAAAATAGTGTGCTACCTAAAGGATTTGATTCCTCGTTTTGCCTGATTTGAATTTTTACGTCTTAAAAAAAAAGTTAACGTCATACACATAAATTTTTTAAGAAAATGATGTAAATTATATTGAGAAAATTATCGCGAAAAAATAATAAACATTATTAAAATAATTGATTTTTTAAAGAAAAATGATGAATTATACGCATTTTTAACACACACGTTTGATGTACGTTTAACTATATTCGTTATTCATTTAGATCATTCGATGTGTCTATGATATAGTTCTCGAAATGAATTTCAAGAGAATATAAAAGATTTGTGAAGATTTATGGTAGATTTTTATAAAAAATAAATAAATCACCCAATGAAAAAAATAACAAAAAAAATTGACACTGAGCATCATTTAAAAAAAAAAAAAAAAAAAGAGTCACGGAGCAACTCCATGCATCACAGAGCATTTGCTCCATGATGCATGGAAAAAATTGCTCCTAGGTCCCAAGAGCAAATTAATTGCTCCATGATGCATGAGTATTTTCATAATAAATTTTTTTCCCTTTTTTCTTGGTGATTGATATATTTTTTTTATTCAAATATATTTTACCCTTATAACTTGATACAGAGTATGTTGAATCATGTATATTGTTTATTTGTTAAATGCAGTTGCGATAAATCAAAGTAAAACTTAACACAATGTTGAAAAAATTTAATACTTGGTCAAAAATATGTCGATTAATTTATTTGACGATATTGAATATTTTAAATGTATATAAATTTTGAAGGATTAAATCAAATATATCAAAATTGGATGATCAAATAAAAATCTCAACGACATTTAAGTGACAAAATATTATATTGTGGCTCAAGTTGTGTTTGGCTCCATTAAATCTTTTTTTTTTTTTTCCATTTTTCTCTCTTTCATTTTCAATAGCAGAATCTTCGATAAAATAATATTACACGTAAATGAAAAAAATTCATTAAATTGATTGGATATTGAACAATAAAAAAAATCGATTAATTACACAATTTAATTATATTAAATATATTTATCATCAAATACGTCATTTATATGTAAAATAATCACTCAAACCAAAATAATATTTGATATATAAATTATGAGCTTCAAATTTGGTTTTTAATCCATGCATCAAATGAGCATTTATCCTATCTCCAGAAAATACATTTCAATTATAAAAACACAAAATTGAGGCCAACTAATTTTTCATCTTAATTATTTTAACATTTGAAAAAATTTTATATATAAAAGAAATTTAATTATTTTTAGGAATTTTTTTTTTCTTATTGCTACTTTTTCCTTTCGATCAATTAATTTTTTAAATAGTATAATAAAATTTTTGACGTCATTTAGAAAATTTTCTAATAAACTTTTAAGTTTTTGTTAATATCAAAAGAGATATCATTTAAAAAATTAAGAATTTCAATAACAAGTTAATTTTAAAAATCTATCGACGATTGTACAGCAGTCAAATGCATAAATCTTCTATATTCTCTCAAATATTATTTTGAGAACTATATCATAGACATTGAATTATCTAAATAAATATCGAAAATAGTTAAATGTACATCAAACATGTGTGTTCAAAAGATATCATATATAAGTTTCGGTAACTCTTTTTTCATATATCTTATGTGTATCGATTATTTTGGACAAATATGAACTCTTTTAGCTTCAACTTGAACTCTCAAGTACACTCATGTATATTATCGATTAATAATAGTATATGATGATGCAGAGTGTGTATCATATATATTACATTTCTATTTATCATTTTAAACAATTAATAAAATTTGTAGATTTATTGAGAGAAATGAATAGATATTTTGACACGTTAATATTATCTAAAAAAATGATATAGCCCATGCATTGCACGGGTGCAAAACTAGTTATAATAAAATATTCATTCTCTGTAAATTATTTTCTTCTTGTGTTCTTGTGATCTGTACTTTATATAATTGTCTTAATCTTTTATCTTTTCATAACAAATTATTATCGGAACTATTCCTTTTTCATTAAAGTTGTTTCAAATTTGGTCCGATTTATAACAATTTACATTGTAAAAATTGTAATTTAACTTAAATTACTAGAATGAGAAATTTATACACACGAAAATGATGTTCCATAAATTTGATTCTATTAAAATTTAGGATTCCACCCTCACAGGTAAACTTTATTAAGAGGAGTAGCTTAAATAGGGCGGAGATGTGGGAGGGCTCTACTGGGCTGTAGCCCAATATTGCCCAAGCCCATATCCAAGAAAATGGAAGGAATGGTCCATTAAAAATAGAAATTTAATCACTTAGCCATCATCAATCCAACAACAGCCCAATTGCACAGCCAGTCCCAACCCAATATTACTATTATTTTGAGGAAAATAAGCCCATATGCCCAACACTTTGACTTTTTGTTGATAGTGTATATGTGCATACATATTAATTTACTTTCATGTATTAAATTTTTTTTTATAGTGTTTCATAATTGAGTATATATAATTAACATTTTTTTGATCATGATATATTTAACATTTTTGTTATACATTAATTCATGTGTTTCTATTTTCAAACTTCTTGATCTACACACCCGATTTTTTTAGCTCGCACGGTCGCACTCGTGTGGTCCTTCAATTCATCGTCTTGAATACTAGTGATGAGATTTTCTTAGTTTAGTTACTTTTTGGAACAAAATGGATAATAGTTTTCTTGTTGATTGAATGAAACTTTACATCGAACGAGAATTTATATGTAGATTTATTATAGATAATTTTATGATGTAAATCTTGTTAGGTGCAATTTTAGATAATGTTATATTATAAGAAATTTTTTTTTTTTTTTTTTTATATTTGAATTACATCAACTTTTTTTTAAAAAAAAAATGCCCCCTGTAGCCGAATCCGAGCACCATAGCCACCCGCAGCGTATATTCCTGGCTTCGCCCCTGAGCTTAAACCTTATAAATTGGTATATATTTTCATCTTTATTCAATATGGAATTTTATCCCTTAATAGATCATGGCTCGTATGAGTTTAGTAGGCTCTAATACCATATTAAGATTTGGTGTTCCATTTTAAAAGGTCATAACCTCGTTAAGAATGGTAGTACAAGCTCTTATAAATTGATCTATGTTTACATATACCACAACCATACCGCTAGGCACAAAGATTCAATGTGTCATTAATAATGGAAGCTATCTATACCAATGAAAGTGCCATTTTCCTATGCTTTTTTAATTAGAGTAAGAGTCTCTCCTTGCCTACTTACTTATCCGTAGGAATTGGATAGCTATCTCCCAACCCCGTTTTCACGATTTAGGCTGCTTCCATTCTGCTCACCACTATTACGGGATTCACTTTTGCATTATTTATTAATGTCTGAGAATTGCTTCGCTCCTGTAATCTTAATTAATGTGAAAGCAGTTGAGGATTAGAGGATATAATTGCTTCGCTCACGTGTAGAAGGCAACATATTCCAAATTTTAACACTATGCTACAAAAATAGAAGTCACATTTGGCACAAATAGAAGAACGAAGAGAAGGAACCTGATTGACGACTTCCGTGAAATATTTAAATATTGAGGCGTTCTGAGCACCAATATTGTTCATCAGCTTTGCAGTGATATACGTCATTAATGGAATTGAAATTCCATCACCAGCTGCTCCCAAGAATCCCATAATCATCAAGAAAATATCAAACCCATCTGCATGACTGAAAATTGACCAAATAGAACTATTCTTCTTCATATTCATTTTCATTCCCAGTTATTGAGCTCAGTGCCTTTTGCAAGTTCTTCGTTAACAACTTTTAAGAAGAAGAACTGAGCATCAAGGAGATTTTCTACTATCTCTATTTTTGCTAAGTAGAGACACTTGCTGTCTTGAATAAGATTCGCTTAATGGGTATATATATAGCAGAAGGATGGTTTTCACTGCGAAAGCGAAAAAGCACAAACGTTTACCTGTAACCACCTCATTTTAATCGTCAAATAAAAGAACATGCTTTTACTAAGCTAAGATTTGTCTCATAGCCAAAATGGATAGAAATTCATACCGTTGACCACAACGGATTAATTATGCCAATGGCGTTTGAAGTTATTTTCTTGTTAATTGTTTTCAACTGTTAGATTAATAGTCACTCGATTAAAAATATTAATGTTAATTCCTACGTGCCAACATGTCACTAAATAACGTTATTTATCACGTCAAGTCAACAAAATTTGGGAGGTGTGAATTGTGATCAATTAGTGTTAAAATGGATGGACAATGAACGCTCGTGATAAGTCGTTGACTTGGTCCATTAACAATTTAAATTGAAACTAGTCTAACATGCTTCGAGCATGTTCATGGGTGTTTGCCAATTATGGCGGGTTGTGCCGAATTGGATTTTTCAACCTATTGATTCATGACGATCGGCCCAGTCAACTTGATTTATTTAAAATATTGTACTAATTATACTAGTAAATGACAATTCTAATCGTAAGTACTTTTTTATATTTCAAAAATACGATAATTTGCAAATATTGTAATGACAATTTTTACTTTTTTTCAATTATAAAATTAACTAATTTTTCCCCCTAAATTGATCTAAATTCTCAACAAAAAGCTTATATGATAGTATTTCTGTTCATATATATATTTCTCTTGGTTAAAAATCAAACATTTAGTAGATTTTGATAAAAAAAATTTGATGAAAAATCCGATTGAAAAATAAAAAATTGTGAATTTTATAAAATGTGTGATTAAAAATGAATTTAAAAAGTGATAGCCATATGCTAGGGAAGTTGACTTTTAGGTAATTAGGAAGTGAAGTTCATTGAAATTAGATGACTTTGGCAAGAAATTCCAATACATAGTTGCACATTGACCAAACATAGTATACGACAGCCGAAAGCTTTTGGCAGCTAACTGGATTGTGGTAGAGAGGAATAGTTGGAGAGAAAATGAGGAAAAAAAACTAGAAAAAATGTCTACGCGTTGCTTGTGATACGTTTGATGTTCTAATTTTGTAAAGAGAGAATTTGTGAGAGTGTGAAAAATCTTGACTTTTTCATCAAACGAAGTTTCTTTTTGTGTGATCATCTAGAAATTTATTAAACCACGTTAAATTTGTGTTTTTTTTCCTTGGTTCGTTTTGTGTTTTCATTTATGTTGCATCTGTTTTTGTCTTGTGAGATTATTATTATTATTTTTTTTTTTTTCAACATCGGACTACTCCTCTAATAAGGTTTAAAGATGAAACCTGAAGTCTTAATATGCTATCAAGATCCATTAAGCTCAAATACAATTAATCTAGTTGTACAAAATAAGTTGACAAAAATGGTTAACAAAATAAGTGTTGGCAGAATCTTGGCATTTGATTTCAAATGATTTAAAAAAAATATTTTTTAAATGATTGATGTAAATGTTGTTTTGTAAATCAACTTTGTCAACTAATTTTGTGCAAGTAGCATTATTCGCTCAATTAAGCAATTTGGTCGTTTATAGCTCAAGTTAGTATGTGAATTTCAAGATCGATGTGCTCAAATGAGCAATCTTACTTGGACATATTAAGGAATAAATTCTAAATCACATAAATGTATACAAAAAAAAATAATAAATGTATATGTGTGTGTAGCTACTTTCTTAATAAGATTGACGATTTTCCTTTTAAAATAGAACATGTGCTTGTTTAGGAATGAATTATAATCAATTTAAATTATAAATAGATATAAAAAAATTGTTATTGGTGAATGAATATAATTTGTGAGTTTCATGTAATGCGTGAATAAAAGGTTGGTTGAGCAATTATATTTATAAATTAACTAGTTGCCCAACAATAGCTTTATAAAATTTTATATATTATGATATAAAGTCCCATCAATTATTTTTTTTTTAAAAATGTCCCATCAGTTATGGCATACCAAAATGTACAATAGCACCAATGCGTACTCAAATTAAAGCTTTGCAATAGTGCATACATGTTTTATTAGCATCTACCAAACGGAATTTTAATCACATATTTCAATGGACTCATAGATATTATTTAAAAATTCACTTTGATTTAGTGAAGTTATTGCCCATGGTCCAAAATTTGGATAGAACAAGTTATTTCTGTTGCTCTCAAGACAGACCAATACCAAAAATAAAAAAGAAAGAATCGCTATCTTTGGATAAAGAAGTTAGCTCTATTCTGCTCCATTCAGGTTTCAATCCAAAAAGCCTTGGGATGAGTGTGATGTCAGGATTTGTCTCGGCCTCGGTCATTTACCTGAAACTTTAAAAAAAGGAACGCAAACTTTTTCGACAATAATCCAACGTTGAATATTTCGCTAGCTTTAGCCTTGGCGTGATAATGATAAAAAATTCTTGCTTTGGTTATGACTTGTGACTGGAGATATAAAGTTAGTCACAATGTCTTGTTGCAGTTGGTCCTAATTTCTTTGAAAAATTGTATGTGATGTTGGCCCTACTATTTCATACTTTTAATTAAAGAGATTATCATAACGAATGATTATTCACCAAAGATTGATTATGGTATTAATTTGCTTATTTAAGTTGTGAAGTCTAATTACTATCATTTCATATATCAACCTCCACGATGAGATCGCTACAGGGGTTTGAAGGAGGGCAGGAGGCCCCCCTCTTGGGGGTGCTAGGCACAAAGCTCCTAGATCAAGATTTTACTAAGGCCCCGTTTTATTTTCATTTTTATCAAATTACATTTTTTTTCTCTTTTTTTTCAAACCACATTCTTATTAAAACAATATTACACGTAAATAAAAAAAAAAATTCTTATTTTTCATCCACACATTCTCCATCAATCTCCTATTTTAAAATTCATTTTTTCATAAAAATGGGTGTCAAACACCCTCTAAAGATTGTTTAGGAATATGTGTTCTTGTAAAATTCTATGAAAGAATAAAAATCATTGTAAAATTCGATTTTATCCTAATTTATCTTATAAATAGAGAGTCGCTTTAGGGTTTATTAGTATTATGAAAAAGAGATAAAGAGAGGTTAGAAAAGATATGTATGCGAATTTCTCTTGTAAATTTTTTTTTCATCATAGTGAATTATTGCAATGGCGGGAAAGGACGAAATCTATCATTGAGACGAATATCTGTAAATCTCATGTGTTCTTTAATTGTTAATTCTTTTTCTTCAAATTGATTGCTCTAGCGAAATAGAATTAGGGTTTATAATTCTCAACAGTTCAGATAATTTTGATTATCTAAGTTCAAACCATTAAACATACATAAACATCAAGCTAATGCTAATGCTAATGCTAATGCTAATGCTAATGCTAATGGAATCAGAAATGAATATAACGGTCGAGTTATTTAGATAATTTTGATCCTCCAATTGCTCTTCATCTGGCGTCCAGTCAAAGATTGGGACAATTCTATTGTTACCCGTGCCACATGAATAACATGCCTAAATTTCATGTACTTTAGTTGATGCGACAGAAATGAGATAAAACATATTGATTGAGAGCTCGTTGATTTTAAACATGAAATGTAGAGAATATGATTGAATATTTGGACAACTTCAAATTTTAACTAATTCAATAACAATGTTGCCTACAAATTTGCAATTTCTTATATAAAAAGAAAAGACACAAAGCAGTAAATCACTTAATAAGCCCAACAATCAAGAGTAAAGGTACATATAATTGAGCTAAATCAAGAAAGCAACTAATCAGAAAGCAATAAAAAGCTGGGATATCGTGCTTTATAATCAGTAATGGGATATGCGGATTGAGAATTGAGACAAATTCACTTTATTTTGTTTACGGGATACCATGAAGTCATGTGAAGAATGATTGATGGAACGTCTTCTTGAAGGCAACATTTATCTTTGATACCAATACGATGCAACAAAAATAAGATAAAACGTGTTAACTGATAACTCATTAAAGAAAAATATCATCGAATTTTGGACAATTCTGAACTTTAATTTTTGTTCAATATCAACAGTATTTGAAGTGTCCCACAAAACTGTAAATTACGTGATAAGGTAAAACAAGCAACTAAAATTGACAGAATGCAATAAAAAAGCTGTGATTTAAATCCATATATTCAGCAACGGAATCTGCTTTTTTGCTTGATTATATATTCATGAATTGATCAATCAATTACTAGTAACTATTAGTGCAGTTTTGTGATAAGAGCAAAAAGAAGTGTCCATGCTGGTGAAGGTCTCATTTAATATAACAAAAAGTACACTTTATTTGACACAGTGGATTTCAAATATGAGCCTATTTTGCGGAAATATATGGAGTGTGGAGGTGTAAAGAGGAAGCTAATTAATTTCAGTGAATTGTGAGTTGTAAAGTTTTCCTTTGAATGGAATCGCTTTTGTTAGGAGTTAGGACACTTGCATAATTTTTTTTATTTATTTATTTTTGTTACTTTCCATGCACCCCAAAAAAAAAAAAAAAAAAAAAGAGAGAGAGAGAAAAGGGTGGACATGCATTATTTACACATAGAATAGAGAAAGCAACCAAAATGTAATTAGAATAAAAGAATGTACATTACAAAATTGTCACGATGTCATCTTGAAACTAGCTACTAAGAGTATTCTCAACGCTAATGTAAATTGCAATAAAAATATTTCTAATTATGTAATGATAAACCACTTTTGCAAAAATTCTTCTCCAGTACCAAAAAAGTGGTACTGACATGGAAAAAATAAAAACATTGTCAACATGTCTGGCTACATAAGGGATTCTAGCAGATGAAGTGAGTCAACCATATATAAACTCTCTATTTCTCTCTAATGTTTCTTTTTTTCTCTTCTATCAAATATAAGATGATGAAATTTGAGTTATAGATGGAGTTTAATTGAGATAAAATTTAAATATGACCGTCTACTTATAAGACATCAATGTCATGTGAATGGAAAACTTCTCCCCTAGGCTGGATTGAATAGACATTTGGTTTGAATACATGAATATGCAATATTTTATGTCAGACCAATGTCCTCAAATGATGGAAATATTATAAATTCTAATAAATTTCGTGGATTTGAATAAATTTTCATAAAATTCATAAAAATATCATTAAAATCGTGAAATATCAAAAAAGATTGTTATATGTAATTTTAAGTTTGAAGTCCATCAAAATCTTTTAAAATCCCCCTATTAATAAAAGTGTAATTATATTCACACTATAATTTTTATTTCTTGCACATGGGATTCGCATTTGTTTGCCGCCCATTATTTGGGATGGAAAACAATGTTTTCAACAATATATAGTTGGCCTTGAAGAGTGACACGTAACTTTATCACTTAAATGGGAAGTTGTACTTTGAGGCAATATTTTTTTTCAGTCTACCTGAAATGCATTTGTATAACTAACAACATCTTACAAGGGTAATGTTGTAATTTGTCACGTTGTAAATGAGGGCATGAATGAAAATCCAGTTTCCAATTGGTCTTGATCCTAAACAAAAGTTTACTGTCAGGTTGTAAGTAATTTTTTATTAGTACAACATTGTTGAAAAATTTTGAAACTCTTCAAAATGCCTAAAAAGGAGGGGGGGGGGGGGGGGGGGGTGGGGTTAGTCACTAGTGCTTTATCCAAATGTTTAGAAATGAATAATTATTTACTCCATTTGTGGAACAACTCGTGGACCACTAAAAAAACAAAAAAAATACAAAAACTAGTTGAATAAAACACAATATCACGTAAATGAAGTGCGATTGGAGCTTATCGATCACGTTTTCAAAATATATACTTTGACACGACATTTTAACAAACGAACACAAACATTCATAGCTTTACTGTAGATATTTGTGACATTTCGAAGCAAAACTTGTCTCTGTTCCATTTCATGTCCTGTGTGTCAAAAGCACTTTGAGATGATAGTGTTTCAAGCCAATGAAGCATTCGATTTGTGGATCATATGTAACATGCCACTAATATATGTTAAAATACTCGATTTATTGTGTGTTATGGTATGGGCTAAGGACTTACCAACCCAAAAAAAAATAAAAAATAAAAAATAAAAAAAAAATAAAAAAAAAAAAAATAAAAAATAAAAATAAAAATGCTTTTTAGTGGCCACTAATCTATTAGTTTCAATTTCTGTTGTAATTTGACCCAAATTTTAGTGAGTATTTAAGTTTGGTTGAAGTGGTCTTAAAAAGATCAAAATTATGTACCAAGAAAAAAAGTCGTCGCATTTTCGTTGGCACGTCATTAGCTGATTGCCCTAGTGGTGCCTGCATATTTTCTCCCGAGACTTGTCACTCACCTGTTGCTCGTCTGGCACTCAAGCGACGGATTTGTCGCCGCCAACCTGTAGCTCAAGCGATAGGGTCATCCAATCCAGGCCTATTGCAAGTTTTGACTCGTTTTCTCATTTTCATCTACAACTTGATTTTTATGATTTATATATATATATATCACGACTTGTATTGTTAAGTGAATAATTCAACAATATCTTGAGAGTTTTAAATCTTTATTGAGAGTATTGAGATCGTATTGTAAACACAATTGATATAGGTTATAGTGAAATTCTCCTTCTCTTCCTGTGATTTTTTCTCATCTTAGGTTTCTACATAATTTTTGGTGTTCTTATTTGTTCCTGTTTATTTCATTATTGTCATTACCTTCCGATTAATTCATAACAAGTGGTATTAGAGTCAGGTTAATTATTCCGCTTGGCAATTATGAAATACGCTATTCCCTTATTGGACTGAAACACTAGATTTACTCTATCACAAGTAAAATGCAATCAGTTCTCGCGCCAATGGATTTGGAGGAAACTTGCTTGGCTTTGATAAGATGTCTTCAACCTGGACACGAGATGAAAAGCGTCATAGGGATCGAAAACCCAAATCTTAAATTCATCCACATCTATCAAATCAAATTCTTTAGGATGTTATAAAGAAGAAAAGTGTCACTATGTTGTGGTTGAAATTGAAGTAGCTTTGTATGACAAAGAGTTTGACCAGTAAGTTATACTTAAAACAACGATTGTATTCTCACCGAACGTCTGAAGGACGCCATTGGATGATTACCTAACTATGTTCAAAGAAATCGTAGTCGATTTGGAAACATTTGAGTTTAAGTATGATGAAGCGAACTTGACATTGATGTTGTTGTATTCGTTGTCGCTATCATATGTGACTTTTAGAGATAATATCCTCTATAGTCGGGATACTCTCACTGTGGATGGGGTCTATGATATTTTACTATCTAATGAGAAGATGAAGCATCTTGTGAGTGGACCTGGGAGTCAGGCTAAAGGCCTGATTGTTCATAAGAGAAATCAAGATAAGAATTTTAGTAGAAATATAAGGGGCAGATCGAAATTCAGATATGCAAAAAAGTGTGTCATTATTGTTAAAATGATGGCATATTATAGCTGATGGATATGCTTTAAAATATAGAATCAAGGCTACTGGTGCTACTAATAAAGGAAAGCAACATGAAAACACAGCAGAGGCTGATGTTGTAGAAGATTGGCAAAGTAGAGAAGAGCTTCTTATGATTTCTGACATGTGTTCTAAACTTTGTGAGAAATGGGTTCTTGAGTCGACATGTACTTTTCAAATATATTCCAACTAGAAATGGTTTATAATATATGAAAAAGCTTTGAGAACTGCAGTGACTATGGGAAACATTGGAGTTGGTACACTCAAAATCAAAATGTTTGATGAGGCTATTGGAACACTTATAGATGTAAGGTACATTCAAGAATTGAAGAGTAATTTTATATCTTTGAGCATGCTTGAAATAAAGTGTTATAGATATACTCATGAAGGTGGAGTTTTGAAAGTGAACCAAAGTGCTATTATTGTGATGAAGGGACAAAAATATCTACACATTTGTAAATTTTGGAAGGTTCCACAATTATAGGGGGTGCAGCTACTTCTTCTTCTTCTTTGAAAGACAAGGAGTTAAAAAACTTTAGCATACGCGGCTAGAGTATATGAGTGAGAATGGTATGGCAGAATTGAGTAGGAGATGATTTCTTGATGTGCAGAAGACCAATAAGATGAAGTTTCGTAAGCATTGTGTCTTTGACCAACAGAAAAGATTTAGATTCATTAAAGGAAGACACAACACGAAGGAAACATTGAATATATATATTCAAATTTTTGGGAATTGACGAGAGTACCTAATAAAGGAGATGTTTATTACTTGTTGACAGTAATTGATGATTTTTTCAAAAAAGTTTAGGTATTCTTCTTGAAATAGAAGAGTGGTGTGTTCGTGACCTTCATGGAGTGAAAAATAATGATAGAAAAATAGATTTGAAAGCAGGTGAAACATTTACGCACAGATAATGGTTGGAGTTTTGGTCAGATGAATTCAATAACTTCTGCAGGGCTGGAGGCATCTTGAGACATTTGATAGTGCTAGAAACTCCACAACAAAATGGTGTGGCAGAATAGATATGTAGAACTTCGATGGAAAATGTTCGTTGTATGCTTTCAAATCCTAGGTTGGCTATGACTTTTTGAGTTGAAGCTACTACAGCAGCTTATTTTTTGATTAATCGTTCACCCTCGGTTACCATTGAGAAAATGATAGTAGAAGAGATATGGTCTGAAAAATCTTCTTATTATTCTTATTTGAAGTTCTTTGGGTGTCTTGCTTATGTTCATGTTGATAATAATATGTTGGAGTTTAGGTCTAGAAAGTATATTTTTCTCGAGTATAAATCATGTGCGAAAGGTTATAAGTTGTGGTGTACTGAGAAAAAAAAAGTGCTGGTCAGTAGAGATGTGGTCTTTGATGAACTTACTGTTGCTCATGGTTCGCCTTGTGGGGATTTTAGTAAAACTGAGGAATATAATCATTCAACTAAGATGGAGTTGAAAATTGGTTCAGGCAAACAATTATAGGTTTCAGAACAGTCCACTTCAGTTCAATCTAGTTCAGAGCTAGCAAACGGTAACACTTTCCCTACTTCGATTACAGCACTACAGTATTCGATTGCTAAGGATAGACATTATAAACAGATTAAACCTCTACAGAAGTATGGAGAGACAGACTTGGTAGATTATGCATTGAGTATAACTAACAGTATTGATTGCACTGAGGAACCTGTTACATATTTAGAGGCAATCAGTTATAGTGATTTTAGCAGATAGTTGATTGTTATGCAGGAGAAAAAAAGAATAATTGAATAAAAATAGTGCTTAGGACTTGATAAAATTACCTAAAGATAAAAAGGTTGTTATCTGCAACTGGGTGTTCAAAAGGAAGAAATGAATATCATGATTAAAGATGCAAGGTATAAGGCCAATTTGGTAGCAAAGGGCTATAGTCAGATTCTAAGTGTTGACTTCATGGATGTGTTCTCACCAATTGTAAAGCATAGTTTAATTTGGACTTTACTTGGGGTTGTGGCTAAGAATGATTTTGAGTTTGAGCAAACGAACATCAATATAACATTCATGCATGGAGAACTTAAGGAGAGCATTTTCATGAGATAACCAGAGGCTTTCATAATTTCTAGAAAAAAAAGACTTTGTGTGCTTGTTGAATAAGTTTTTGTATTGACTGAAGTAGTCACTGAAGCGGTGATATAAAAGATTTGATTTATTCATAACTACTCATAATTTCATTAGAAGCAGTAATGATAATTATGTGTACTCCAGAAAAGGAGTTGGTGGATCCATTACATATTTGTTATTATATGTTGATGATATGTCCATAGCAGTCAAGGATAAGGCAAAGGTAAGAAAGGTAAAAGCTAAGCTTTGTGAGGAGTTTAATAATAATAATAATAATAATAATAATAAAACTTGGGTGCAATAAAGAAAATTCTTGGTATGAAGATCCTAAGGGATAGGAAAGCTGGAAATTTGTATTTGAGTCAGAGGGAGTACATTAAGAAAATGCTTCACAGGTTCAATATGTTGAATGCAAAGATTGTTAATATCCTCTTGGCTGCTTGCTTTAAATTGTCATCTAATTTGTATCCTCAATCAGATAAAGACATTGATTATATGTCTCGGGTTATATATGCTATGGTTTATACAAGACAAGATTTGGCACATACAATTATTACAGTGGATTATTCAAATACTTGAGGGGCTCTACTAATGCTTGTTTGCATTTTGTAGAAATACAGATGGAGTCACTAGGTGTGTGGATTTAAATTATGCAGGAAATCTTGATAAGAAATTATCACTTACAAGGTACGTGTTTATCGTTGGAGGATGTGCTATCAGAGATTGTTCATTGTGATATTGTAGTAAGCAATGTTGATACCAAAGATAATCGTCCTGATATGTTGACAAAACCATTTTTCATTGTTTAGTTTGAGTATTGTTTGGACTTAGTAGGTGTTTGTTATTGATTTAGTCTATTGAGACTTGTTTAAAAGAGGAATGGTTTACTTTGGAGATGTGTTTTGGAATTCTTTGTATTGGAATTTGGTTCGAGACAGAGATTTGTTGTTGTCTGACCCAAATTTTAGTGAGTATTGAAGTTTTGGTTGAAGTGGTTTTGATGAGATCAATATTATGGATTGAAATTAGAAGTTGTCGCATTTTCACTAGCTTGCCACTCGAGCGGCTCTTGTATATTTTCTCTCGAAACTTGTCGCTCACCAGGTGCTCTAGCAGAGGAGCTGCCATCCCTCCCACCGCTACACCCAAGCCTCTCTCACATTTTGACGCATTTTTTGAACTCATATTCATCTATAACTTGATTTCAAATGCTTAATCAACATTGTGAAAGGTTTAGATCTGAACTGAGAGTAATAAGATCTCGTTTTAAACACAACAGCTACTGTTTATAGTGAAATTCTTCTCATCTACCTACGTTTTTTTTTTTTTTCCCTATTTTGAGTTTTCCACATAAATCTTGATGTTCTTATTATGTTCCCGTTTATTTCATTATTGTCATTATCTTATAATCAATCCCTAACAATTTCAATGAGAATTACTTCTCTTGGGATATTTAGGGCTCATTTGACAAGATTTTTTAAAATTGAAAATTACTTCTAAAATTCAATAACTTTTAAATATGTTTAGATGTTTTCTGGAAGTGATTTGTATGATATAAAGTTTTTAGATAAAGTTGATTGCACGTCTCAAAAAGTAGAAGTAGAAGCAGAAATCCAGCCAAATGGACCTTTAATTTTGAATTTATGAATAATTCTAACGATTTTAAGGACTCAAAACTTTAAAACACTAAAGAGTTTATACTTGAGAAATAGTGTTCGATGGTTAATGTTATGCAAAATTGGACTAGGTGACAATGGGGAATCCATGGCTAGGTTTGAGAATTTGGATGTCGATCAAGAAATTATCAATTCAAATTCATTTGTTTGTTTTATTTTTCTTTCGTTTTTAACTGAATTATACCGCGCTACCTATGAGTAACCTCATGAATTTGATTTACTTCACCTGCATATTTTATATTACTTGACAAAATTAAATTGCCGTTCCACATTATTTTGAATTTTTGTGAGATTTTTTTTTTTTTTAAAAGTAAATTGTGTCCCTAACCTTTAAATTAAGTTCGTGATGTTCCTACCGTTTATTGGCACTAATTATCCCAGCCTTTTAGAAAAAATACATAGAGTTCATTGTTTCTATCTTTTTAGGCGTTGAGGCCATATGAAATGATAAATTTGTCCTCTTCGAATAAAGGATTAGAAAGAACAATTATACTACTTGTACAATTTATTTTAACCTTTTAATTATTTCCACCTTTGAAATAAGTTGGAGATATGCCCCTTCCATTATATATATATATATATATATATATATATATATATATATATAGAGAGAGAGAGAGAGAGAGAGAGAGAGAGAGAGAGAGAGAGATTAACGTTTCTATCTATTTTGACCGTTCAGGTCTTTGAATAAAGAAATAGAAAGAAAGCAACAAAACAAAAATAAAAAAATAAAAAGGAAAATATATGGTAGGTGTTCCAAACCTTTTCAAAAAGTTAAAATGGGTCCAAAAATAAAATAATTTAGAAAAGCCAAATGAAATACAATTATAACAAAACATACTGACCAAAAAAAATAAATAAAATAAAAAGTCATTGGACCCGCGGAATCTAACCTTTCTCTAATATGATTTTTTTAATTTATTTATTTTTTCAAAAATTACTTCCTCTTAATCGTCATTTGTATGGTTACTTATAATGCAATAGCGTATCAATGTGTATTCTAATATTTAATTTGTGTAGGTGTAACTAAAATTAAATTGTGAAGACATTGACATTACACAGTTTCTCGCAGCTCTTTAAAAAATAATAATAAATAAATAAAAATAAAAATTAACTCTTACAAAATTAAAAGATAATCAATATTAGTATAACTATTCGATGTTTCAGATCATTATATTGCATTGTGTACATTAACAAAAATGTGCTTGATGAATCTGATAATAAAGTCATTATCCAGTGTTTATAAAGTTAAACTCGAATATAATGATTGTGAAAAAAATTTAAAATTATTATTGTTGTTATTATCATCATCATTATCATCGTTCATATTCAAATAAAATGTAAAAATATTGGAGCAGCATGTGTCACAATATGTTTAATCTGGTTTGTATCCAAAAGTTAGTGACGTCCATCTCTGATTATCTTACTGGAAATGAGATCGCTTATAAATAACTACACGATATAATTAACGAACAATGGGCTAAATCATCCCTTTTGCTTTTATCATACATCCAACTCCAATGCATGAATAATCCCTTTTATCATACGAAGACATAAATTTTTTGCCTTGTTTAACGTGCCCATAAAAGTATGATTTCGTGCATAAATTCAGTTCATTTTCTTTACCAAATTATAGCCTCTTTTTCAATTAAAAATTAAGAGCATTGTCCTTGGATATAACTACAAATAGGTCATTTTCTTTTTAAGGAGTTATCAAAGGAAACTGATCGAACATATCATTTAAGATACAGAAATTAGACACTATCCATTCAACCTTGGACTATCCAATTTAATTATTAGTCACCACTCACTCCATTAAAGGCGCAAACTAGACTTTCGAATAATAGAAAATATAGAAGCAATATTAATATCTATAATTATTTCCCTTGACATACCTAGCTACTATTTTAATTTTTACCCCTGTTCAAGATCCAATAATTATTCTTATACCACATTTTTTGTATCATAATTTAATTGTAATAGGGTTCTTAATATTTGGTCATTTTTATATTTATGTCCTCAACATATTTTCCTTCATTCTTAATCTCAACTTTCTATTAATTACTACAAGTTGTCCATGTCCGTAAAAAAAATTATTAGTCTTCATATTTTAAATAAGAAAAAAAATAAAAAAGATAAAATTCAACAAGATATTCGCTCTTCATCTCAAAGTACGCTAACAAAATATTTGGACAGAAATCGTCATCAATAAAATATATGTTAATTAATTAAAGGTTAAATATAATAAATAAATTAAACAATTAGCATATATAAGTGCAAAAAATGAGTAAATTTTGATTTCATTGATCATAATTAAAATGTTGTGCAAATGATTTTTGTTTATTTATTTTATTTTACATTTGTGGATGACGGGTTATCGAGTGCGTTCGATTTATCGTTGGATGGTGGAGGAGTTGTGTGTCAATTTTATTTCTTTTGGTTTTTTTTTTTCTGAATTATTTTCTTTTTGGGACCATTTTCACTTTTAGAAAAGGTATGGATCTCCCTTTGGAATTTTAATTTTATTTTTGTTTTGTTGCTTTCTTTCCTTTTCTTTATTTAAGAGGAGAGCAATATGCACGGTCGGGAAGATAAGGTCTTTTCCCCTTTTTTAAAATTCATTTATTCTTTTGTCAATTTGTTTTGTTTAAACTGTTCTCTTTTTATAATATTTCCCCTTTTTGGACCCATTTTCACTTTTTGAAACTCCCACTACGATTCTCCTTTTATTTTTTGTTTAATTAATTTGTTTTCTTTATTTAACGAGGAGGATAAATCACTTATTTCACGTTACTTTAATGGCCAAAATGAATGGAAATGGTGAACTTTGCCTATTTTTTGAAAGGTAAGGGGTGAGAGCATCAATCAAGTTTTATGAATGGTAAATAGCGACGTCATTTGGAAAACGAAAGGTCATTCTTTGAATGAAAAACAAGATTTGTGCATTTCCTGTCTTGTCGGAATCAGCCCTTTATAAGGTTGAGCAAAACTCTCGAATCGAATCGAATCCAAACCAAATTGAATCGAACCGAACGGTTCTTCTTAAGTTAAATACCCAAATGAATATCTGAATTGAAAACCACGGATCTGGTTCGATTCTCAGGAACCAAATTTCCATCATTTTTTTAATTTATTTATTTTAAATAAACTAAATTATTTTATTTTTTTCTAAATAAATTTGCTAACTAGTTAATTTAGCTCAAATCCAAAAATATGATTTTCTTATTTCTGATTTTCGATCCAAGCCAATTTGATCAAATTGACGTAAGTTTTACTCAAATCTGTTATTTTATCGTAGTATCATTTCTACCGTTCTAGACAAATCAAATTGAAACTCGACAACTCCTTTCTTAATTATTGTAAACTCGATATCGTCTTCTTCATTTTATTTTAACAATTAAATCTACAAAGAACTTAGAAAAGAAGGATGCAAAAGACATATAAGATTAGACTATGTTATTTTGTTAAAACAAAAATTGAGCATATCATTAGTTGATTTAATGTAGCTTTGTAAATATTAAAAAAATTAATTATAGTACAGAACCTAGGAGCCGAACCGATCTTGAACGGTTCCATAATTAAATTTGGACCCAATGGTTCCACTTACTAAATACTGGAAAATTCCGGGTCTGAGAACCAAACTGAACCGAATCAAACAATGCCCAACCCTAACCCTTTTCGTCCAGTCATTAGTAGGGATTGCAAAGATTTTGTTTGCTTCATTTTAGAGGCATGTTATCAGTAAGATCCAACAATGTTCACAAGAAAATGAGATGGAACCATTAACCCAAACATTAGACATTAAAACGGTGAAAAGCTTATTGTGTAAGAATATAGGCTACTTGATTTGCATCGCGACTAACAAGTAGAGTCGGACCTGCGGAGAGGCCCAGGAGGCCTCTGCCTCAGCCCAGAATATAAGGGGGCCCAAAATACTTGTAACCTTTTTTTTATTTTTCTTGGAAAACCCAGGCCAATTTCAATAGACAGCAGTTATCTCTACTCTTTTGCAGTCGGCTGCTCCAATTCTCCACGCCAATTGCCAATTTCCCATGGTTTTTGGTTACGTTTGTTGCAACTTAAGTCTCAATGGACCACTCCTAAAACCTACCGGCGACGGGCAACGGCAAAGTCAGAGACTCACAGCATCCTGTCCTGTGGCGTCAGCGGTCTTGTGACTTCTATTATCGGACTCGTTTGACGTTGTACTTGGTACTATTTTGTAAGTCATTTATCCCCAAATTCCAACCTCCTGACGGCAATCATGTGATGAATCTGATTCTGATATTGCTGACATTCTACTTCTGTATCTTTATTACTATTAAGTATTAATTTTATCTATCAATTTGTTAATTGTTTTCTTGCAATGTTTGATATCCAAAATGGCAAAATCCGACCGGCCGATCATGTCTTCAACTCTTCATCACTTCATGTTCCTGATGCTATTGCTAGGGCATTGTGGCATTCTGTTTTAGTGATTTTGTTAATTATTATCTAATATAATAATTAATATCTATCAATTTGTTTTTTTGCTATGTTTTGGGTGTGAGATTTAAATTGATTTCTTTCTCTATTAGCTGCATCTTAATTTTTAAACTTGAAGACATGTTAAATTGAATAATTGATTTCAGTTGGTGAATGAAATTCTTAAATTCATCCATTAATGATGAATGATTAATCCTGCCATGTTAAAGTAATTTAAGGGCAAATGAACTGTGATTCTATGAAATAAGCTGTCTGTGACCGTGAGCAATTGTAGCATTCCAATTTTTGTGTTGGGGAGGGGGAGGGGTTTTTTGAAGATAGTAGTTGATGATGATCCGATGAAATAGGTAAGGCTACGTGATGGAAATATAGATTCATTAGCTCGAGCTAATGGATTTAGCTCTCTAGTATTTATTTTTTATATTCTGGTCTAGTTCTCTCATTATCAAGTGCGCAACTAAAACTCTAGAATTGATAAAGTGTGAATTATGGTCGATGTTAAGTTGAGTACTTTTATTATAAGTTATTAGTTGTGACTGGGTCATCAATTTTGAATTTTTAATCTTAAATTAATCTAACTTGGTCCTCTTTTACTCTGAAATTTTAGTAAGCGTTTGCTGTTAAGTGACTTGAGTCAAATACCATGGCCCTTAAATATGTGTCGAGAGCTCAAAAAATGAAGAAGAAAGAAAGAGTCGAGGCATTAACTCGAAGTCAAGCTGGAGATATGAATAAGTACTTTTATGGCAAAAAAAGAAAAGAGAAAGAAGGAACACCAGAAGAGTTAACGATCGAGGAACAATAGAATCAGAATGATAATGACAATGATCATGTGGATGAGCGAAAAGAGAACAAAGAAATGATTGAACCTGCAAATATGGATGATTCAAAACAGAATAATAAAAATAATGTTCAACATAAAGATTTAAATTAAGAGAATTGCTTTTCTTTGAATTTTAATGATCCTGAAAATTGGAAGGACATTCACATTGATCAAAAAATAAGAGACTTTTTAGTTGAAGTGGGTCCAAAAAGAGTTGATGACATCTTCTTTCCCAGAGATAGTAAAGGTAGACATTTTGAATCATCACAATATAAGGATTAATGGCAAATGGGCAGACAACTGATAGAAGATGGTTAGTGTATTCAATTTCTTCGAATAAGATCTTCTGTTTTTGCTGCAAATTATTTAAGACAGAAAAATAGACAAAAATATTGGTCAATTGGGTAATGACGGATACAATGATTGGCATAATATGCATTCGCGTCTTACACATCCCGAAGTGTCTAAGGAGTGTATAGGTTGCATGATTAGTTGGATGGAATTGAAAAATAGGCTTCAAACAAAACATATACAATTGTCCATCAACAAAGAAATAGAGCATTGGACGTGCCCAAGCACGTGAGATTCAGTATACATATCTGGGCCCTAAGATTCAAAATGAATTGATACAAATGTTTGCAGACGAGGTGAGAAGTGCAATTGTCACAAAAGTGAAATATGCAAAATATTTTTCCGTCATACTTGATTGTACTCCAAATGCAAGTAACGAAGAACAAATGTCTCTAGTAATACGATGCATGGATAATTCGGTAGACTCGCCGATGGTACAAGAATATTGGATTGACTTTTTGAAGGTGCATGATGCATCAGGATTTGGACTTTTCGTCGAGCTTAAAAATGTGTTAAAGAATCTCGAGCTTGATATTGATATTGATAATATAAGAGGTCAAGGGTATGACAATGGAGCTAACATGAGCGGGAGACATAGAGGTGTACAAAAAAGGTTACTTGAAATTAATCCTAGAGCTTTCTATACTCCATGTGGTTATCATAGCCTTAATCCAACATCATGTGATATGGAAAATTGTTGTTCGAAAGCTATGTCCTTTTTTGGAGTGATACAGCGAATCTACACAGTGTTCTCTTCTTCTCCCAAACAATGGAAATTTTTTAAAGATAAGGTTCAAGGTCTGACACTTAAGCCATTGTTGCAGATACGCTGGGAAAGTCATGTGGAAAATGTCAAGCCTATAAAAAAACAATCTGTACAAGTAAGAGACACTTTACTTGACTTGGCAAACATTGTTGAAGATCCTAAAACAAAAAGTGAAGCTGAGTCCTTAGCAATATATGAACTTGAAAATTTTGAGTTTTTGCTTGGCATAGTAATTTGGTATAAGTTATTGCATGCAATCAATACTGTGAGTAAATTTTTTTTTTCAAGCTGAAAACATGGATATTAATGAAACCATCAAACTTTTACAAGCACTTATTAAATTTCTCGGAGATTATAGAGAATCTGAGTTTGCTAGTGCCATGGATGATGCTAAACAAATGGCAAGTGAAATGGGAATTGAAGTTGTATTTTAAGAGAGACGTAGCATTCGAAGAAAGAAGCAATTCGATGAAAGTGGCACTGAAGAGGTAACATACTCGGCTAGAGAATCTTTTAGAGTTGAGTATTTTCTCTTTATAATTGATCAAGCTCGATCATCACTTCAAACTCGTTTTGAACAATTTACACATTATGAAAAGATATTTGGATTTTTGTTTAACTTGGATAGATTAAAGAGTATGCAAGTTGACAGTTTCCTGAAATCTTGTATGAATCTTGAGCAGTATTTAGAACATAATGGACATTCAGACATTATAGGTGATGATTTTTGTTCGGAGTTGATCGTCTTGAGGTGCTATTTAACTAGCGAAACAAAAAGAGCAATTGATGTACTATATTACTTTAAGAAAATGAATAGTTGTTTTTCGAATGTTTGCATTGCTTACAAGATTTTGCTCACCATTCCAGTTACAGTTGCAACAGCAGAAAGAAGTTTTTCCAAATTGAAATTGATCAAGGCTTATATCCGGTCAACTATGTCATGGCAAATATTGAATGGTTTAACCATGTTATCAATTGAAAAAGAAATTGTTGAACAACTCGACTATACAAAATTGATCGATATTTTTGCCTCAAAAACTGCAAAACAAGTTGTATTTAAGTAATCTTTTAGAATATTTTCACGTTGTTATTTAATTATAATATACATATTTTAAATATTTCATTTTTTTGATTTATTTTTTGAATTTATGTTGACAAATCTAGTTCCTTAAATCTCTTATAAATGAAAAAAATTAATTGCTTGCTATGATTTATGGGCCCAAAATCTAAATTTCGCCACAGGCCCTGCAAAACACAGGTCCGACCCTGCTGACAAGAGTAAAGGCCAAGTCAAGTAACACTTCTTTCAGCTCCAAAATACAGTGTATCAAGTCGCCCCTGGGTCGCGGATACTAGGATCACAAATTGTTACTATTAAGTTGTTATAATCTGATTCCACCATGGTTATAGCTTGTTGTCTATTTCCTTCTATTCGTTTTTTTATTTTTATGGTTGTAATTGTGAAATAGTTGTGGTATGTTTACTTACCATCACATATCTTAATTATTTCTCAATATCTTCTCTCTCTCTCTCTCTCTCTCTCTCTCTCTCTCTCTATACAGCTGACTTATTCTATATCTCCCAATTCTCTCTCTATCCACCACTCATCCTTCTCTTTATCTTCCACCACCGTCGATCACTTTTCATTCTCTTTACCTTCCACCACCCTCAACAAGGCGCTCTTCATCTCTTCTTATTCTCTAAACAATGTTGCTAGCGAAAATTGTAGAGATCTATTGCAGCGATGATTTTTTCTCCTATACGTGTAGTATCTGTTGCAAATATTACTTTGCACCATAGTACCGCAAGTCACTCTTCTCACTCCTCACTCTCTAGATGTCGCTAGTAACGGAAGTCGCGGAGTTTCATTTTTAGTGGTGATTTTATATCATACATATGTGCGATCTGTTGCAGGAATCTTTTCCCATGGTATAGTGCGGTGCGATAGTGTTGTGGTTGCTATGGTGGCGTTTTGATGGTGTATAGTGGTGTTGTGGTTGATGCAATGGTGATGTTGGCAGTCTAGTGAGGCGATCATGGTGCTATGGTGGTGATGTAGTTGCTATGGTGTGTTCAGATGTTGTGGTAATGTTGGTGATCTGGTTTGGCGGTAATAATGTTGGTGTTGGTGATTGTGGCTATGTGGTGGTCATGAGTAGGATGGAGTGGGGTATTTGTAATCAATAATTTGATTGATTGTAACCAATAAATAATATATGGCTCACAATTTATATGTGATTGAGAAATGACTTGTGACTAAATAATTTGATAATTTGTGATCGATAAATAAATTATGATCAATAAAAAAATTATTTGTGATCAAGAAACAATTTGTGACTAACTAATTCAATAATTTCTGACCAAGTTGTATAAAATTGTGACGTTAATATATTTAATTACTAAAATTATATTTTTAATTCATTATTTCAAAAATAAAATTAATAAAATTTGATTTTTTGAAGTTTTAAAACTTGTCTTAGTTTTGAAATGTGTTATACTTAGCCCCCGTTTCTTGTCCATTATTTGAAAAGTTAAAGAGTTTTGAATAGTATTTTTTTGAGAATGTGTGATGAAAAAATAAATAAACTTTATTGATTTGTGTGTAAAATATTTTATTGTGTGAATGTGTAGTAGAAAATGATACTATAACAAACAATTTAAAATTTTAAAGGGTGCCAAATAAGGGATTAATCTCTTAGATATGAATTTTTCTCAGTAATGAATTATAAGTTTTGACAAATATGGTGCTCAACTCACAAAACTAGTCCAATCCATTTGTTAATTGGACGGTGTTTCCACAACCCAATTAAATGGTTGGCCTAGCTCTATATAAATCGGACAAACGTTAAATCATAATTAACGCTTCCTTCATTCAATGGCGTTCAAACTTGAACGCAGAGAGATTCAAAAAGGAAAAGACGAGAAATGATCTACAGAAGCGACTCCTATCCATAATTCACGATTTCGCAACTGAAAATCTCAAGGAGTTAACATAAAAGAATGACCAAATATATCAAAAGGAGAACCAATCGAAATTTCTCTCCAGCATGACATCCCAAATAGTTGCGAAAATTGAAATGCCAAGTATTGAATACCCGTATTTCACATTTTTTGTGAATTTGAAGATGGGAGAATTGTGAATTAGAAGAAGTGTATCGAAGAGCTTCAATTCGAGCTGGAGGCAGTGAATGCAGAGCATGAAGGTGCCAAGTGACACAAAGAGAGTACGGAGCAGGATGAGCGAGCTTCCATTCAAGCTCTACAAGTTCGCATTCTTCCAAATATGTTGTTATTATGGAAAATACTTTTTCAATTAATTTAGGAATTTGTTATTTTATATTTCTGCAGTCTTAATTTGATAATTAAGTTATAATGTAAGTTTTATTGCGATTTCACCAAAAAAAAAAAAAAAAAAAAAAAAAAAAAAAAAAAAAAAAAAAAAAAAAAAAAAAAAAAAAATTGAATTTCCTCAAGTAGTCATGCTTTTATTACTTTCCGAGTTTAGTCTTTTTCAAATATTAATTGAGTTTGAGTTACTTTTAAGTGAGGATTGCTCCGACGCAGGATGAGATATCAAAAGTTGGATCTCAACTGGAAGCGCTTAAGGTATACTCCAGTAATTGAGGACAATACATACATACACTGTCATGCTTAGATATACACTTCATAATATTCACATGTGTTTCATATGGCTGCATATTTCTGGACTGAGGATGACGCAACCCGTCCTGAATCACCCTAAAGGACCCAACACGTGTCGTGCGTCGATGATAGTACCAACTAAGTGTCGGACCTACCATTAAAGCAACTTTGACCTTCTTTATCTGCGACAAACTTAATAAAAATTTTGGCAAATTTCCCTTTAAAATATGGACTAAAACCACCTCAGAATATAATCAAGTATCCCAAACATGTACATGAAGTTTAAAATAAGGTACACCGGCCCCTCAGAATACCAACTATTCAAAATACTATACTGACAATTCGACCTTTGCAATAATTTACAAACAGGTGTTCCCAAATGCATAATATATACAAAATACAGCAAGCCCAAGACATGTAACTAATTTCTAATCAAAATATGTGTCTATGCCAAATATGAACTTTATAAACTGATAGAGATGAATCATAGGCGCTTGACAATACATGACTCAACTCGATAGATCAATTGGCCCCTAGTGGTGTTTAACTTAGCTACTATCTAATAAGAGAAAGGGTGATGAAAAAATATGAGCCTACAACTTAATGAGTGGATATTTCGCAAGTATATAATTTCCATTTATGCCAACTTTCTGAAAACTGGTATATAATAAAAATGTTCATTTACGGTACTATAAGCTAAAATATTTATTCTTTAAACTGAAATGACTAAATTCTGTAATATGAAACTGATAAACTGTAAATTATTGAAAATCACAACAAAAAGTACCCGGAATAACCTTACTCATGTATCGGTTAGTACTGATATACATAGCAAAGTTATTAAATTTTGAAATTCTGTAATTCTGGTCATACGCATGCAGAGCTGCCCAAAGGCTATAATCTGGTTATACACTATGGAGAATACATTCACAATAGTGCAGAGCGGATAAGATCACTATAACTGATCATACACTGTGAAAACACATTCACACAAATATACACTATGGTAAAATTAACTGGGTATTTTCTAATGGTTTTAAAAATAACTTTAAATATGCTGAAATATTTAATACTGAAATAGTATGCCAATGAAATGATTTAACTTTAAAAATAACTATTTATAAATCAACTTTATTCTGAAAATTATGCTGTCAAATCCACTGTATGAAATAATAAATTTTCTAATTTAATATAAATTTAATAAATACTAATTTTTGAAAAATAAATTTATATCCACCCACAAGTCAAGCTATAGCCTAAGATGGTCGGTAGGCTTTTTCGATATCCTTGTTACCAGCTGAAATACGACACAAAATAACCAATTTAACCACTATTAAAACAAAAACAAAAAAAACTTTTATCTCTAATGATATAATACCTAAATTAATTCTCGATATTTGAATAAATTTCCAAATTTTCCTTTAATCAATTGGAATTAATTCCACTTTCTAGTTCATTTACTAATAACCGATTCCTCCAATTAATCTTCATCCAAGGCATGTAAATAATTTATCCTTTCAATCTAGTGAAAACTAGCAATCATACTCCAACCAATTTAAGATATATCTTGCTCCATAAAATTATTCTTTCAAGTGAATAATTCCATCACTTGATCATTTCCACAATTAATTTTTACTCAATCGTCCAATTTAAAAAACTAGGGTTTACTAGAATTTGATATTTCTTACCTTAAGGTAGATAGAAATTAACCAATCAAGGAATCTTCACAAGGTATAGTTCTAATTTCTCTTAATCTATAATTTATATCCACAAATTAACCAACTACTTTAAACCTTAGAAATTTCAGCATCATCATTGTATACAAAAAAATTATGTCTTTACCTCTTGAAGAAATTGAAGACCTCAAACCCAAGTTTACCTTCCTTTCCCTCTCCTTTTCTTTCTTCTTCTTTCTTTCTTTCTCCCTCTTTTTCTTCCTCTATTTTCTCGAATTTTCTCCCTCTGCCGAACTCCCCCTCACTGCCTGATTTTTAGTGTGTTTGAGTGTGTGTTTTAATTGCAAAATGGGTCAAATTTTAGTCATATAGAGGCCCACTTACTCAAAATTGCAAAGGAAGTCCCTCTTCCTTAATATAATATTAAATTAAATCCTAAACTTCCTAAAATATATAAGTAGATCCCAAAAATTTTATTTTATTCAACTTAAACCTTCAAAATACTTTCATAATAAATTAAGTCCCAATTAAAATAATTTATTTCATTTTAGTCCCTATTTCTCTTTGACTTTAACAATTCAACTTTTGATTTTTTACTAGTAAAATCTCGGATTGTAACAGAGAATATATTATTTGCAAGCCTGATATGCCTTTCAGTGACCTATAATCCAATGATTTGAAGAGTGACGAAAGTTCTAGCAGGTATAGATTTGCAATTTTAAAGAAATTGAGTTCTCAAATTTTGAAATGTAATATTTGAACCATTTCTTTTAAACTTTTTTTTTTTCAAAATTTTCACAGAGAATGGCTTTATCGGGAAGACGCTTGAGCTGAATGGACGGATAAGGTAGACAACATTATGCGGTTCATCAATAGTTACTTGGTCTAGTTCATAAAGCATATTCATTTTATACTGCACCAGCCTATTGGAGGATTAGGAGGATTGTCCTCCAGCGGTAATAAGTAATTGTGCTTTTGCATCTTTATTGTTTTGTATCACAATTTAATACTATGGTTTTTTCCAAATCCTGAATAAAGCAGATAGTTATTTGCATATCTTGAATAGAGCGGGTTGGTTGACTGGACGTGTATTTCATAATGCGTATGGAACACTTCGATTTCGTTTCACACTTCACTTTTCCAGATTTACTCTTTCATACTCAAAATTTGGCAAATTGTCGCTTTCAATTTTCTGGGCAGGAAATTCGTCACATATAAGGAGTATTCTTTTAGTATCCCATCTTCTCTCATATTTCTTTCCAATGGAGAGGTTGGGGTAAATTTATGAATCTCTTCAGTATCAACACAATTAATCAAATGAAGTTTTATCATCTACCGGATATACAAGCTTGCGTATATGTTTGTGAAACTTCCATATCCTTGCCAATTAGTGATAGCAATGTGGATGGGACCTCTTCGATAGTTCTCTCCTGTCCATGCTGCAATAGCATTCACAGGAGAAACTTAAGAATTAGTGCTTGATATCAAATTTATGTAATCCATCCTGTATAATTATAGCAAATCATCTATCCTATAGAACAATTTTAAATTTATGAGAGTACATACAGTTCTGCTAGGAGTTTTTGGGAGGAAGGTGGTCGGAACAGCAGTGAACCTTGGATTGCCAGATTTCCCTACTTCAATTTGTGTACAGAAAAGGGCTGAGACAGGCCGATGATCAGAGAACTTACTTTCACTCCGGAAATAGGAAAGTTGCCTGACTCCTTTGCCATACCATAGAATCCTGTCATACCTGCAAATTCAAAGTTCTAACCATATTACAGCTCATTCATTTACCATGGGAAGATAGGTGGAGTTAGTTTTCTGATTTTTAGTGAAGCATTCTCTTAAAAATTATAAAGTTGAAGACAAACACACCAGCTAATTAAGATTTTCTTGATATGGCCCAAGGCAATTAGGAATTCATGACAAAAAACAAGGAACATAATCAATGAAGTTGTCAGGGCTTCAACATACCACGCAGGAGTTCTTTTCTTCTTTCCTGCTCTACCTGTAATTCCACCTGAATATCTATTCAGTTTGAGGAAGAATACTTGTACGTTGGTGCAAATTCTATGTTTCCCTCTTTCCTGTTAAGCATTTGGGCTGCCTCATATTCTTGGTCCATAATATTTGGGCCTATGTTGCTGAGTGTGGATAATTTTCCAAGCCGGGTGAAGAAAATGTGATTCTTTTAAACACGCCTCTTCATGTAATTGATGCTTGATCGGGCCGTACACTTGGCCATCTCCCAACCGTTGATCTGTGGCTCTTTGACCGACTGCTTAAAGTATTATTTGGCATGGTGGTGGGGGAAGTAGGCTCTACGGCTCATTCGTATCCCGTGATCGGCATATCTATGATTCTTTTCTCCCAAATGAAGTGGCACGCATCAGTCCGTAAGTTGGCCTAATGATAATGAATGAAAGTCAGTCCGCCATTCATTTTAGACATAGTTGAACTTTGTGTTTTAGGATTTTCTCTCCTTCTTCTCTCTAACCACACCGTATATTCTTTGTGATTTTCTTGATTTGAAAATCTGAGTTATTCTGAGATTCTACACTTGATGTATACAATGAGAAAGATTCTTAGTGATTTGGTGTGGTTTTGTACTGTGTGTTGAGGCTAGAGGAAACATCGAAGAAACCTCTGATTTCTTCATACATATTGTAACTTTTCTTGGTGATTTCTTGGTAGATCTAGAGCTTTATCCACTTATGGATGCTCAATAGGTGAGTAGATTGTAAGACTGAATATCCGAGCCCTTTGTGGCGAAAAATTCTTCTTGTTCTTGATTCCTTTAAAGTTTCTGCAATTTTTAATAAGTTTCATTTCTGAAAATATAATTTTAAACTAGATCATGATACCAACAAGTAGTATCAGAGCCTTTTCTTTGAAAAGAATTGCATTAGGGTTTGGTTTTTCAAAACAAAATGCCTATAATTTTTTGAAAATTGCAGATCTAATATTGGAAGGGGTTTGCTGTGATAAGAAAATTTGTTTTTCTTGAAAGTTTTTACTAATCTATCTTCGATCCAACTTTCTGGTTAGATCTCTTTAAGGAATGGAATTACCCCTTTTGTGTAGATCTGTGAGATCTACGGTGATTAGTTGACACTGTGTTCTGTTCAAACTTTTCTTTGGAAAATCATTGTAACTCGCTCTTGACTCGTAACGATCTGTTGTTTCTGTTGAGTTGTGGTGATTTTCGAGTTGACTCATTACTGAGTCCTTCTCGTTCTTGTGACTCATACTGAGTTCCTGGTGAGTTGGGTCGACTCTGTCCGATTCCTACCGAGTTCATGCTGAGTCTTTATGACTCGTTGATTCCCTGCATAAATATTGAAATTCTTTGTTCATTTCTAGAGTATCTGAACTCTCTCCTTACGGTTGATCACCTGTGTTAATTTTTGGAGCTGGTTATTAAGGTAAGTTGTCCTCCAGTACCTTTCTTTATCCAAGATCTCATACGAGGATCTGAGAATTTGAGGGAGTATTGGAATTAACGGTTACCACCCCTTAAATTGTTTCAAAATTGGCAATTGCATTTTTACTTTCAATTTCTATGATCATGTTATTGTATTTATCACAATGTCTACTGCATATAAACTTTAAATTGAGACCTGAAATGGTACTGGAGACTTTAGTCTCTAGCGCAAGAAAATGAGGGCTCTCTTGTTACAACAGAGATGTGCTGTTGCACTTGATGGTAATTGGCCTGCTGAAACTAGTGCCTATAGGAGAAGAGAGTTAGATGATATTGCTTGGAGTTCTATTTTCCTTAATCTTTCTGATAGTGTAATTAGGAAAGTAGGTGAAAGAACTTCTGCTGAGGCCTTATGGACTAAATTGAAAACCCTTTATCTAACTAAATCCACACCTAACAAATATTTGTTATCTTTTGAGGTAGTTTTATAATTTTAGATCTGATTCTTCCTTAGGCCTAGAAGAGAACATTGATAGATTCATAAAACTAGTTCAGAAGTTAGAGAATTGCGATGAAGAATTATCTGAAGGCCAACAAGTTGTTGCCTTACTGAACTCTCTAAGTGACAGATATAGGGAAATTAGAAATGCCTTGGAGTATGGAGGACAAGAACTCATAGTTGATATAGTAACCTCTGCCTTAAGAAATAGGGAACTTGAACTTAAAACTGATTCAAAAGAATCCAAGTATAGTGAAGGGTTACACATAAAGGAAAAACTAAACCAAAAAAAAAAAAAATCAATGTAACTTTAACTCTCACAAGAAAGAAAACTATCAGAACCCTAAGTTCAGAGATAAAAACAAGAGCCAAGCAAAATACAAGAACCAACTTAGAAAGTGTTACTACTGTGGGAAAACATAACATTTGATAAAAGACTGTTTTAAGAAAATTTCTAATTTGAAGTACACACAAAATACTGATGGTTCTGCAGCTGTTATCTGCAAGAATGAACCTAATATTCAAGGAGTTGTTCTTGTTAATACCCCCAATAGTGACCCAACAGAATGGGTGCTACATTCTGGTTGCATATGTGCCCAATTAAAGATTGGTTTACTGAACTTGTTGATCTTAGTGGAGGACAAGTTCAAATAGGAAATAACATGAGTTGTCAGATAAGGAAAACTAGAAAATTGAATCTTCTATTAAGCAACAACTATATACTTGAACTTGATAAAGTCAGATATGTACCTGAACTAAAAAGAAACTTGATTTCTTTTGGAGAATTGGATGAGAAGTATGACATAAGGATTCATAAAAACCTTATAAGATTGATCCTTAATAATAAAGAAGTCATATCATCTCCTAAAATAAATGGCATATGTACTCTTCAAGCTGAACCTTTAGTAGGTTATGGCTCTCCAACTATTAATTCATCCTTTGATAAGTCATTAATATGGCATAGAAAACTTGGCCACATGTCTGAAAAGGGACTGACAATTTAAAAAAAAAAATGGGATGTTTTGGAAAAGATAATATTGAAAAGCTAAGTTTTTGTGAAGATTGCATAATTGGAAAGCAAAGCAAATTACCTTTTAAATCTGGAACCCACAAATCTACTATTATTTTAGAATATTTACATGCTAACCTTTGGGGTCCAGTATCTGCAAATACTCTGAGTGGATTTAGATTTTACCTGCTCATTGTAGATGATTTTTTAAGAAAAATATGAGCTTTTCTCTTAAAGCACAAGTCTGATACTTTTCAAAATTTCAGACAATGGAAATTAATAATTGAAAATCAAACCAATAAGAAAATCAAAGACTAAGGACTGATAATGGCTCTGAATTCTGTAATTTGGAATTCTAAGGCATAGAATCGTAACATACACCCCTCAGCAGAATGGAGTTGCTGAAAGGATGAATAGATCCTTATTGGAGAAGGTTAGATGTATATTACATAGTTCTGAACTTCTAGAGTTCTTTTAGGGTGGACCCTGAAAACAGCAACATATCTTATAAATAGAAGTCCATCAAGTGCCATTGATTTTCAAGTCCCAGGAAAATTGTGGTCAAACTCTATACCTAATTATAATGAACTTAAAGATTTTGGCTGTACTGCATACTCCCATCAAAATGAAGGTAAACTTGAACCAAGATCCTTGAAGTGTGTCTTCTTGGGGGTATGGGGAGGAAACTAAAGGGTATAACTTTGGGTTAACTGTCAAAAATGTTATAGGGTTATCATTGGTAGAAATGTCATCTTCAATGAAAATGAATTACCTTGCAAGACATCATCATCTGGGATAGAATCTGCTGAATCTATACCTATGAAAGAGGCTATTATTGAAATCAAACAAATGAATCAAATTATCAGAATGACTTAATTGAGGTGGAGACCACCCAATCAGATATTAATCAGGGTCTGAGTGAACCTGAAGATGAAACTGAATTAATAAATCCATCCCTAACTGATTACCAATTGACTAGAGATAGAGATAAGAGGAATAGGTTTCCATCTTCTAGGATCAGAGATGATGAATTTGTTATTTTTTTCTCTGCTCTTAACTCTATAAATTCTGAACCTTCTACCTTTGAAGAAGTTGTAACTTGTTCTGAATCCAAGTTTTGGGAAGAAGCCATGAATGAAGAAATATAATTATTGATTAAAAATGGAACTTGGATCTTAGTGAATAAACCTAAAAATTAGAAAGTTGTGGATTGTAAATGGATCTTCAAGATAAAAGAAGGGGACTCTAGTATTGGAGATAAAAGATACGAAATTGGGATGGTTGCTAAAGGGTTTACCCAAAATGAAGGAGTGGACTATAATGAAATTTTTTCACCTGTTGCTAAATACACAACTATAAGAATTTTGCTTGCCTTAACTGCCCATTTTAATTGGAAACTTGATTAGCTAGATGTAAAGACTACTTTTTTAAATGGAGACCTTGATGAGACCATTTACATGAATCAGCCTAAAGATTTTGAAGAAAAAACTAAAATCGAAAAAGTCTGCCTATTAAGAAAATCACTTTATGGCTTGAAGCAAGCTCCCAGGCAATGGTATAAGAAGTTTGATTCATTTATTCAAACCTTGGGTTTTGCCAAAAGCAATTATGATTCCTATTTTTTTTTTCAAAGGGTCAAGTGGACCTGAATCCATTTATTTACTTTTATATGTTAATGATATGTTACTTGCTTGCCCAAATAGATCTGAAATTGATTTTATTAAAGTGAAATTAAAATTTGAATTTGAAATGAAAGATTTAGGACAAGTTAAGAAGATTCTTGGAATGGAAATAGAAAAGAATAGGAAAGATTGCACCTTATGCTTAAAGCAATGTGCTTATGTGAAGAAAATACTTGAAAAAAACAGCAAAGAAGGTATAATTCTTAAAGGATACATTGACTCCGATTTTGCTGGAGACTTAGATAAGAAAAGGTCAACTTCATCATATGTTTTTCACTTTGTGTGATGGGTGCATTAGTTGGAAATCCCAATTGCAAAAGTTAGTTGCTTCGTGATCCACAAAGGTAGAATATATAGTTTCATGTGATGCTGTTAAAGGAGGTCTTTGGTTGAGAGGGTTATTAAATGATATTGGATTCATAAATAATTCTATTAGAATTTATACTGACAATCAGAGTGCTATTCATCTCAGCAAAAATCCTATGTATCATGATCGAACAAAACATGTTGACATTAAATTTCACTTTGTGAGAAACATGGTTGAAAAGTGTCTGATCAGTTTAGTAAAAATTCCAACATAATTTAATTCCTCTGATTTAGGGACCAAAGTACTGCCTTTAACTAAGTTTAAAAACTGCTTGAAGATTCTAAACATCACTTGAAAGGTAGTGTGTTTAAAAAAATCAAGCTGTATAGTTTTAGATATGTACTAACTTTCTCATTTTTGTTTTTACAGGTGAATAAGAGCAAATGAAACAAGTTGATGCCTAGACCCTAGAAATTACCAAGAATAGTTCAACAAGGTAGAGATTGTTAAGTATTTGGGCCGCCTCATATTCTTGGTCCATAATATTTGGGCCTATGTTGTTGAGTGTGGATAATTATTCAATCCGGGTGAAGAAAACGTGATTCTTTTAAACGCGCATCTTCATTTATTTGATGCTTGATCGGGACGTACACTTGGCCATCTCCCAATTGTTGATCTGTGGCTTTTTGACCGACTGCTTAAAGTATTGTTTAGCCATTCATTTTAGAGACGATTGAACATTGTGTTTTAGGGTTTTCTCTCCTTCTTTTCTCTAACCATACCGTATATTCTTTGTGAGTTTCTTGATTTGAAAATCTGAGTGATTCTAAGATTCTACACTTGATGTATACTGTGAGAAAGGTTCTTAGTGATTTGGAGTGATTTTGTACTGTGTGTTGAGGCTAGAGTTAACATCGAAAAAATCTCTGATTTCTTCGTACATATTGTAACTTTTCTTGGTGATTTCTTAGTGGATCTAAAGCTTTATCCACTTGTAGATATTCAACGGGTGAGTAGGTCGTAGGACTGAACATTCGGGTCCTTTGTGGCGAAAAATTCTCTGTGTTCTTGATTCCTTTTAAGTTTCTGCAATTTTTAATACGTTTTATTTCTGAAAATATAATTTTAAACTAGATCATGATACCAACATTTCCAACCCTGGAATATGCCACGTTCATCTAGTTCCCTCCGCAACTGATCAAACTTCTGCAATGCTGTCCAATCTTGCTGTCTAATGAAATGCCTTGCCATGTTGTCTTCTAAATATAGTCCGTAGTTAAGATCTTCAAGCAAGAATAATCAACTGCTGTACAAAGAACAAATTTTGTCGTAAGCAATGTTAAAATAACCCGATCCGGTAAACTTATCTTTACCATATTTTCTTCCATACATATATAAAATAGGTATAGGCTACGGATTTCCCTTTTCTTTTATGATCTTGATGATAAATATTTTGGTTTTCTCACAAGTTGCGATGTGAGAGCGTTTGCCAGTGGTCTGGATCTAAAATTATTTGCTTAGTACTTAGGATATTAGGTTCTATCTTGAATTCCAGATGAATTTTTTAATATTCTGTCAAAATTAGAAATTTACATGAAAAGAACATAGATCTCGTATTAGATTCTTTCATTTATCTTTGCTGGAAACTCAACTTACTCGTGCTCTAAGATGGTAAGGGGAAGAAGACCCTCGCCATCTTCAAGGAGGTGTGGGAAATATGAGCGCCTAAAAATCTCCGACACCTGATGATTCCTTCTCCTTTCATCGCCTTTCTTCTCGCCAGAAGCTAAGTGCGTTGCTATGAAGCAAAAAGTCGTTCCATCAATTTACATACTGACGGAAACTGATACTTTTTTACCCAAATAACCCATGATACCACAAGCCACTGAACAAACTTGCACTCCTGCTATGTTGTATTTTTCCAGCAATTCCCTTCTCATCCATACGCTGATAAAGACACCCACCATCTTCTTGCTAGCCATTAATTTGTACTTACTTTGCTGCCCATGCACTGGAGTTGTGGTCAGACCACTAATACTAGTTCGTCTTTCACAGTCAGTAATTCCTTCGTTAGTAGCGATTGGATTCAGCAGAGGCGTTAACCAAGGACATCTATATTTGTTATTAAGAGTTTTTCCAATTAGTAGGTTCCAATTGGTAGCCTCTGTTGGATCTTCTGCTCCAATTACAGTTTCACCGTTAAAGGTACAATTTCTTGAAATCTGCAGTTTGGAGAAATGTTGACCTTAGAAAAGATTTTCCTGATTACGTTGAAGTAAAAGTGTCTTTAACGTACCCAAGAACATATATATCTGCTACATCTTTGAGATTCAACCATTCATCCAAATCTACAGCCAAACATCCCACAGGGGACCTTCCCGCCACATTCCAGGTACCCACAAAAACTCTGTAAAGTCAAAAATATTCACCCCGCTCCTCAATATAGGAAGTATTCAAGGATGGTGTTGAGCAAATGTGAACAGTAAAATCAAAAAAAGAAGAACAATAAAAAATTGACATACAGAAATTTAAATGGTGCGACAATATGCCTACGTTCACTGTACGATGCAAAAAAAAAAAAAAAAAAAAAGCCGCTAATTTGAATAAGGTTAAATAAGGTTGTTTATATAGAACTTTAATCCCCAAATTACCCTTGCAACACAACCGCAAGAGCACTTGCTCCCCCATCTTATCTACGTCTAACCTAATGACTAACGAGCTAGTTGATTACGCTACGTGTCCCAACCTACCGGCCCACACAAACATTCTCCTAAACTCTCACCTCAATGTATTGGTAGAAATGCATGGATCCTTCTCAGACAATCCATCGGCGACACCATCCATGTAATCATCATTTTCTTCGCCGCCATCTGCATGCATAAACAGGCTATTCAAACTCAAAATTCTTGAAAATCAATGTAAAGACACCAGAAATTTTTAAAGAGGATAACACGTTGTGCCTGATTTCACATTAAATTGAAATGGATCCGCTTCCTTGTGCTTCCTTGAAAACCACCACCGGGGCAACCTTATTTGTTCTAGAGCCGTTGTGCTTGTTATCCTTATCCATGATTCATAAAACAGAAATATTCCCTGCCCCAGTTACAATTTCTTCTACTTTTTAGGACAAAAGGCTATAGATTTCGTGTTTTCGCTGTAAGCTAATATTGTATTGATCGATAGGCATATTTACAGTTCAACCGATTATAACGAGAGAGAAGGTCAAATGTGGTTGTGTCTCTGTGAAACTTTAATTTATTTGTAATTTACTAAGGAAATACGAAAATTAGAGTAGTTCTGGACCTCATGTGGTTCCATCATTGCTTAATAATTGTTGGAGTGATCACGTAAATCTTATGACAAGGTATTTTGCAATGAATTTGGCTAGGTCAAATTTAATATCCCCTTTATTTGTTAAAAATAAATAAGGTTATTTAGAATCTTGAAAATTGGAGACTTTGCCAACTCGTGTCCACCCATATGGAACAATTAGTTAATATTTCTAAAACTTAGAAAAATCAGTTCGAGCATTGAATTAAAAAAGATAAAAGAGCTAAAAGATCAAATGGTTCGATCCAAATTAATGTTGAACTAGAACCCGATTTATAAAAAATTATGAGTCATTAGACCCTTAAATAAGATTATAATAATAAAGTTATTCATATAATGTAATATATCTAAAAGATAAATTTCAAATATGTGACTTATGTTGACTTATTTTGAATGTTAATAAGTTCATATTAAAAATAAGCCACATATTTGTTGCTTATCTTTAATATAAGTCATCCGAGCATACGCTCAATCACTTAGTCCTTAACAATCATTTTTATATGAAAAAAAGGCCGTTGAAAGGTCCATTGTCCCAAGGTTAGTTCGATTTTTACTTTTTGATAAGTGTATTTTCTACATTTATTTAGGCCATTAAAATTGAGTATTTGTTGATGAATTTGATGAAATATGACTTAATCCTATGTATATATTGTGTGTAGATTACAATCAATGGAAGATACGAGAATAAAGAAAATAAGCAGGAAAAAAGACTCAATTACATCAAGGGCAAAGTTTGGGGACTAAAATGCAATAATTCAAAAGTTGAATTGGACCAAAGAACGATGAGTTGAGAACACCAAGAGTCAATTGGAGTTGAAGAGAAGTTAATGGGACAAGAAATTTTGGAAAAAGGACCAAAACACACACTTCAAAAAGTTCAAGGACCAAATTGCAAATTGGCCTCTAAAATAATTGAACTATGCGTACGCATGGGCCTGCAGGCCTTGCGTACGCACGGTTGGAAAATTGAACTTCCGAAACTCAATTTAGGCTACTATGATGAACCATGTGTACGCATGGTTCAACTTCGATAAAAAAATTCTGATTCCGTATTTTGTTCTGGAAAGTCTTGGTTTGAAATTTTTTATAGCATATTTATACCAAAAGTCGGCTAAGACATGGGAGAACCTAATTTTCTAACATCTTGCAAGCTGACAAAGAGGAAAAAGAGAGCGGGACATACATTCAGGAACAAGACTTCATTACTTGGATTCGAAATTGAAGGCATAAAGTGCAGGATTTCATATTATTTTCATACTTTAATGATTCGGGTGATGTCGTTCTTTTATTTTTCCTGTTTTTCCTACATTAATATGCTAGGCTAAATATCTTTGTGTTGAATGAATGACAAAACTGATCGACTTTTAGTTTTTAATTGAAGACATTATGTTTTTATCTTAATTCTTGTGTTGTGATTTCTTTAATATGCATATCCATATTGTTTTAATGTTTGCACACTATTAGGACAATAAGTTTCTTATTCATATTATTGGAAAACTCACAGTAGGTAGAACACTGTTATTGGAACGCATGGACAATGAATGTTAGGAATAATATTTGTGACGTATGTGATCATGTTTGATAATCCTATACATCAATGCGTGTTTGCCATATGAATTTGGATTAAGAATAGGATCATCTCGTGGTAATCATAGGTTTATTATATCTTAAGAAAGAATAATAAATAAAAGTGAAATTATCGATCATCACTATTACATGAGTTGAGATAATTGTCATAGGTTAAGAATTAGAACTAAGAGTTGATCAGTGGCGTCGAAAATCCAATACATTCACTCATCTGAATTCTAAAACAAATTCTCATTAATTTTGCAATTTTTAGTTATAGAACTTAATTAGCTATTCAAACAAACATCAACTTTTAGTTAATCACACGAATTTAATTATATCGAATACATTGAAATTAGACCTTATTTTCTATGGGACGATAACTCTTTTATCACAATTATTACTTGTACAACGAATCCGTACGCTTGCGAGATTTCGACGAACAAATTTTTGGCGCCGTTGCCGAGTATAACGGTGTTAATTTTACTTATTAGATATTTTAGATTCGTTTTTATTTTTATTATTTATCTTTTTTTTATATTGTTTGTGTTTTTATTTTATTTTTAGTTGTTGTTTTTAGGCTACCATTACACTTTTTAGGCGACTTTAGTTTATGCAAAATCCTGACAAGCCAGATTTTTTTTCCAATAGACCACTAAATAGAAAGAACATTTAGAAATCGTAGAAGAGTTCAACGTCAAGCAAGAAGAATAGCCGATAACCAAAATCAACCACAAAATCATGTTCAGCTTCACGAGCAAATACCGTAGCCAAATCAACCGAGAGCTATCTAGAACGAAGTCCCTATCTTAGTTGGAGATTATGTTAATCCAATTCCAGCACCAGTGCAATCAGCTGTAGTATATCCTTCCTTTGGACAACCTAATTTTCACCTTAGACCAGATGTCATCAATTTGTTCCAAAATCATCAAGACATCCAGTTCTTTGGAAAAGCCACAGAGAATCCTCATGAACATATTTCGGCGTTTCTTATGCTACGTGAGGTAATCAGTCACGAAGGAATATCAACAGATGCATTTTGAATGAGATTATTCCCTCATACCTTGAAGGACACTGCTAGGGAATGATTTCTTAGTTTACCACCCGGGAGCATTCAATCTTGGAACGATATGGTTCAAAAATTCATGATGAAATTTTTTCCACCTTCTCGAGTTTATCAAGTCAGGAATAAAGTCCACACTTTCAAGCAGAAAGATCTCGAGAGCTATCCCAAGGCATGGGAGAGATTCAAGAATTTTTTCAGGAAATGCCCCAGCCTTGACATCCCTAAAAAGACTCAACAATATCTATTCTACTACGGTCTAAAGCAAGAATTCAGAAATATGATAGATGCTTCTGCAGGAGAATTGGTGATGAAATTTGATGTGGATGAAGCATAAGCATATGACTTATATGAAAGAATAGCTGAGAATCAATCGATGTGGCCAACCGATAGGGAAGCTCCAAGGAAGACGGTAGGGTTACATAATGTATATGCAGTGACAGCACTGGCTGCACAAATGGAAGTTCTTACAATGAAAATAGACAATCTATCTCAGTCAGTTAACATGGTACACCAATCTCCACCGGTTTGTGAAGGTTGTAGAACTGATCATAATACTACGCACTGCCTTTTGGCATCTACACATGTTTACCAGTTTGAAGAAGTGAGCTATGCACAGAACTTTCAGAGACAGCAAAATAGTCCCTTCTCTAACACATTTAATTCGGGTTGGAGGAATCATCCAAACTTTTCATGGTCTAGCAATCAGGGACAAGGACAATGAGGTAACAATCAGAATAAATCATCAGGGTTCCAATAGCAACAATAGCAAGGAAGAAAGCCATCGTTGGAAGATTTGCTGGCTCAATACATTACTAAGACTGAAACTAACTTTCAAAATCAGCAGGCGTCTATCAAGAATTTGGAACAGCAGGTGGGATAGATCGCAACTGCAATAGCTATTAGACCATCGGTTCCCTTACCAAGCGACACAGGGAAGAAACCACGGAAGCAGGTATTTGCAGTTGAGGCGGTAAATTATGCAACTATTGAGCTTCCATCATTCACTCCCACCAACCTTGGCAAGGCGTATGTGCTACCCATTCCATTTCCTCAGAGACTACGAAGGCAACCAATAGTGCAGCAGGTTTAGGCCATCACTACTAGGAGTGGTGTTCAGCTATCAAAAATCATAATGAAAAAGAAGGGGACTGAGGAGAACCAAGTGCCTACCACGGGGAAAGATCCGATGGAACAGTCTGAAGAAACAATAGAAAATGATCAAAAGATAGTTTCAGATAGTTCACAACTTAAGGCAAATATTCTTGGCACTACACTAACACCCCCGGTCCCTTCTCCTCAAAGGTTGCAAAAGCCAACTTGGAGAAGCAAGCTATGAAATTCTTGGAGGTCCTTAAAAAGCTACATGTCAACATTCCATTCATCGACGCTATCCTTCAAATATCAAACTATTCTAAATTTTTGAAGGAAATGTTGACTAAGAAAAGGAAAATGCCTGAGCATGAAACAATAGCACTATCTGAAAAATGCTGCGCGATCATCTAGCATAGGATCCCTCCCAAACTTAAAGATCCATGGAGTTTTACTCTACCTTGCTCCATAGGAAATCTAAATGATATAAATTGTTTAATTGATTCAGGAGCGAGTATTAATTTAATTCCCTTACCTCTTTACAGGAAACTAGGATTAGGAGTTCCTAAGGCGGCATCTATTATCCTTCAGCTAGCGGACCGATCACTGAAACACCCCTACAAAATAGTCAAAGACATGCTCATCAATGCGGGGAAGTTTATTTTTCCAGCTGACTTCATCATCCTCAACATAGAAGAGGCAAATCATATGCCAATAATCTTGGGACGACCATTTTTGTCTACAAGTCGAGCCTTGCTAGATTTTGATGCTAATGAGATAATCTTGAGGATAGAGGATAAGCAACAGAGCTTCACTATGAAGAATGCAATCAAGCAATCATCTTACTTTGAGTATTGCCAACGAGTTGATCATTGGAAGAGCTACAAAGGCAGGCCAAATGAAGGTGAAATTATTGGTAAGGACAGTAATGAAAACTTGATTTTGTGGAGGATGAAAGATGAAATAAGGAAGTGCAATTAGTGCATAAAATGCAGAGGTGAAAATTCCCTCTTCGAACCACCATGAATAGCCAAAACAACAAAGTCTAACTAAAGATTATAAGTTAAACGCTTATTGGGAGGCAACCCAATTTCTAAACTTTTTATTTATTTTGTTTTCTGCTTCGCATTGCATATAGACTTGTTTTAATTATTAGTTTGAATTAAATTTAGGCACGTTTAAATTTATATGGTGTCATCATTCGATCATGTTTTCACTGAGGCCCTTAAATATAATATTAGTTATTTCGAGTGTTTGGACTAAGTAATACATATTCTAGATTATTTGATCTCTAATATTCGATGTGATTGACATATGCAGGAACATGACGTCGTGGAACACTCAAACCAACATAAGCCAAGAGGAAAGCATGATAAGAAAAATTGTCTAGCCGTAACCTACAGGACATTCCATGTTCAATAGAAAAATTCGAGGAGTACCTTCGTCATTTTCTTTCCCATCCCTTTACATTCTTAATTATGTTTTAATACATTGAGAACAATGGCGAGTTTAAGTTTAGGGGTGGTTTAATACGTAATCTTCATTGCTTGCATGTGATTTACTTCTTTTCGCATGATTGATGTGTTTTTATAAAATAATAATAATAACAATAATAATAATAATAATAATAATAATAATAATAATAATAATAACAACAACAACAACAACTGTTTTTAACTTTTGTGTGCTTGTGTGGGTTGGATGGCCTTGCTGGCAATGATGCATATATTGGAACTATGTAATTAACTAAGAACTGTGGAAGAATTATATGTTGAGTTAGTTGACACTTGTTGATGTGAAACTCGATCTCTATTGAGCACGATATTCATGTTTTGCATTATGAATTGATCACTTGGTTTGTATAAGGAGAAAGTTGAACATAGTTGATTAAAAAAGTCGAAACAACACAAATACATAAGACCATAAAATCTCTTTTAGGAGAATTTGGAGATGATTAAACTAGTATAGAGAAACATTGAGATAAGTAAGGATTCCATGTGTGAAATGATTGTGTGGATTATCTAGAGCTAATAAGATGAATTGGGATGAAAACCTCAAGTTAGGGGTTCGGTTTCGAGAATAAGTGTTTAATAAGGGGCATTGCACTAATCTTGGCAATTAAAAGAAGTAAAAAGAACCTTTCTTCGGAGCCTTTTTTACTCGAGCAATTAAGAATGCAACGGTCCTTAAAACCTGGTGCCCTATGGTCATTTGATTTGGGAGTCATCGGCTGAAAACTCGCTACATGGGTCACTTAGTTGCTTAATAGAGAGAAGTATATTTAAAAAAATTGTTAAAGTATCAAAATGAACAGGTGCATGAAACAAAAGATGCACCAAGTACCAAGATTAAGCCTCAAACAATTATTTTAGATACTTATACTTTTGACAATAGGTTATTAGCTCAATTGAGTCTTAAAGGCCGAAGTAATCAAAAATATGGGAGAATCCTTATTAGTCGAAATGTAAACCTATATTAGCTAAGATCTATCCAAATGAGAGAGGGTAAGGATCAGAATTAGCTAAAAGTCAACCTTAGTGCATACCTCGGGAAAAGTGAGTAAAAAGCATAAGTTTGGGGTGTGTATCTTACGAGTGAGGAAAGGAAATAATTGACTACTATAGGTTGAGAATCAAACCAGTTATTAGCGTTGTAATGTTTACATGAATATTCACGCACACACTTTAAGTTTCATATTGAATAAGTAGAGATTAATTTCAAATGTGTAATTTGGACACTTTTCAGAGTAATGACACAATTATCCAACCCTGAGACTAACAGCATACCATCTAACCAAAGTTTAATTGGATCGGGCTATAGATTGTTTGAGGGCATACAAATGTTCAAATTTGGAGGTGTTTGATAAGTGTATTTTATACATTTATTAGGCCATTAAAATTGGGTATTTGTTAATGAATTTGATGAAATATGACTTGATCCTATGTATATATTGTGTGTAGGTTACAATCAATGTAAAATACGAGAATAAAGAAAATAAGCAGGAAAAACGACTCAATTACATCAAGGGCAAAGTTTGGGGACTAGAATGCAATAATTCAAAAGTTGAATTGGACCAAAGAACGATAAGTTGAGAACACCAAAAGTCAATTGGAGTTGAAGAGAAGCTAATGTGACAAGAAATTTTGGAAAAGGACCAAAACATACACTTCAGAATGTTCAGGGACCAAATTGCAAATTGGCCCCTAAAATAATTGAACTATGCGTACGCATGAGCCTGCAGGCCTTGCGTATGTACGATTAGAAAATTGAACTTTCGAAACTCAATTGAGACTACTATACGTACGCACAAAATGAACCACGTGTACGCATGGTTCAACTCTGGTTCAACTCCAACAAAAAATTTATGTTTCCTTATTTTGTTTTAGAAAGTCTTGGTTTAGAATTTTTTGCACCATATTTATTCAAAAGTCAGCTAAGACATGGAAGAACCTAAATTTTTAATATCTTGCAAGCCGACAAAGATGAAAAAGAGAGCGGGAGATATATTGAAGAATAAGACTTCATCACTTAGATTCGAAATTGAAGGCATAAAGTAAAGGATTTCATATTCTTTTCATACTTTAATGATTTGGGTGATGTCGTTCTTTTATTTTTCCTATTTATTCTACATTAATATGTTATGCTAAATATCTTTGTATTGGATGGATGACAAAACTGATTGACTCTTAGTTTTTAATTCAAGACCTTAGTTTTTATCTTAATTCTTATGTTGTGATTTCTTTAATATGCATATCCATATTGTTTTAATGTTTGCGCACCATTAGGAGAATAAGTTGCTTATTCGTAGTGTTAGAAAACTCATGGTAAGTAGAACATTGTTATTGGAATGCATGGACAATGAATGTTAGGAATAATATTTGTGACGTGTGCGATCATGTATGATAATCTTATACATCAATGCGTATTTGCCATATGAATTCGGATTAGGAATAGGATGGTCTCATGGTAATTATAGGTTTATTATATCTTAGGAAAGAATAATAAATAAAAGTGAAATTATCGATCGTCACAATTGCATGAGTTGAGATAATTGTCATAAGTTAAGAATTAGAACTAAGAGTTGATCAGTTGCATCGAAAATCCAATACATTCACTCATCTGAATTCTAAAACAAATTCTCATTAATTTTGCAATTTTTAGCTATAGAACTTAATTAGCTATTCAAACAAACATTAACTTTTAGTTAATCATACGAATTTAATTATATCGAATACACTGAAATTAAACATTATTCCCTGTAGGACGATAATTCTTTCATCACAATTATTACTTGTACAACGAACCCGTACGTTTGCAAGATTTTGACGAACACTTTTTTCCGATTAAACCGCTAGGACCTAGCTAATAAGAGTTCATCTTCAAATTTTTGGTTAATGAGAATTCGTCCTACTTTTACTTAAAAATAAATAAATAAATAAATAAATAAGGGCTTTCATGTTTAATGTTGTATATTTCGATATTGTTTTTTTTTTTTTTTTATGGGAACACGGTCTTGATGGATTGACGTTCATCTTCAAACATAGTTCCAATTACTATAAATTATGGAGCTCCGCCTGAGTCTGAGGGGGCCAATAAGACCAAAACATAATACAAATTCTGTTGCTTTCACAATTCGCGACTTTCAAACTAGTAGATGTGGTTGCATTTTTTGCAGAAATCTTTCAAGCATAAGTTTGGGGTGTGCAATTTTTTTCAATTGAAATTACATATTTTACTCATTATGACGAATCAACAAGCAATATGCATCATTTATCATCCCTAGTGCGAAATAATCACAAAATCCTTTTTCTTTCATAAAAATTACACTCTTAGTTCCTAAAATTAGAAGTTACATTTTATAGAAAAGGAAATTGTAAAGGTGGACCTACTTTGGGATAGAGATTTGTAAAGTAGGCCAGAAATGTGAAGGTTGATCAGGCAGTTCAGGTTGTCGTGACTTGACTCTTGTATGGTCCAACTTCGTGAGCCACATAGATCTATTTTAAAAGTAGACCTTGCTTTGGGGCCTACCAGAAAATCACATGCCCACTTCTTAACATTTTTGTAGTGAGAACCTCGTATTTTTTGACAGACCGGCCCTGTAAAAATTGCGGAATATCTCGAGACCTGATCGAGTGGCTCAATCTATATCCGCTGTCTCATCAACAACTCTCAAACTAAGAATTAAGAATTCGTTATTTGGTACGCAAATTTCAGAGTTTTCCAATATAAACGATAAAAATAGCTTTTTATTCATACATTTCGTGAAACGTACAAGTACTAAGCAATCATATAATAGCTAGATTATCATATTGAATTAAACATACCAAAATTCAATTAAATTGACTAGGTAACAAATTTGACTTGTAGATCTGCTAGACCAAAAATATTGAATTATGCTGCCTAAACCTAGATGTAGACATTTTTCGAATTCATATGTAAGAGTTTACTCTTAGCATCAGAAACTAAATATTGCTGTCTAAACATTTTAATAAAAGCCTCAGCTCTCTCATTCAATTCCTCCTTTGAAAGCTCAAAACTACCTTCTTTCCCATATTCGTCATCTTCTTCATATTCTGCTGCAATTTTCACACATAAGCCTTCACTCTTAGGCAAGTAATTGTTGGCTGACTCCAAATTATGTCTGCAATTTTTGCTTCTCTTCTTCTTCTTCTCTTCCTCGTATGCGTCAACACAATTGTCAACTTGATTATTAGATGGCAGTTGGGTTTGCATTGTAGAGGTAAAAAGAATGGCCAAAAGCAAGAGATTGAGAGCTAAAAAAACCCACACCCGCCAATGTGTGTAGAAATAAAACCGTTCGAGGCACGCCATGAATGCTGCCATTCCCGCTGCAAACCAGACTGGTTTTAGTTCTCCTTCTCTGTTCTTATTTTCTGCCATTAAAACTTTGCTGTTAACTCTCAAGAACTGATAATCAGGCCATTTTATAGAGTCATGAAGCAATTGGGTAGGGGAAATATGGATTTGAAATGAAGGGATCGGAGGTGGGATTGGGACAAGAAGACATGTTGATTCTGAAGGAGGAGCATCAGTGGACTACCTTATGATTGCTTCAACTTAAGAACTGTTTGCTAATGTTGGGTTTTGTGCATGCCTTGTGCTTTAGGCGTGCACCGGCTTTAATTTGGTATATTCTTTTGCATCATTTTCCTTTTACATTAATGGAAGTAAAATTACATATGAAGGGTGTTGGGGGTCTCCTCCATTTGTTTATAGGAATATTTAAATATAAAAAATTTTATATACAGAAAATGAGAATAAAATAATTCGCGTAGTTTCTTCTTTTGCTTCTAATTCTTCAATATATTGTAACTAGATCGATTATATTCTTAATTTTATTTCAGCAAAAGTTCATGGCATTGTAATTTAATGCAAATTCTGTTTTGGGACAAAATAAATAAATAAATAAATAAATAATAATAATAAATCCAAACCACCAACTGCATAAGGTAACTTTTAATTCTTTCCTTCAAGGTATTGGGGTCCTTTCTCATTTTGGCAAGTGATATCATATATGCTGTCTCAGAATCGTTGTCCCTTTGACCGTCTCATAAATACATTATTGACACGTTAACACATCAACTCTTCATTATAAAATCGAAGATGCCATGTATTCGAGTGTCAAAAATTGTATTGACATCTTCTTTATTTACTATGAAGAAGAGATGTCTCGAGTTGTATAAAATGTGTCGATGGAATAACTAAAAGAACAATAACTTCGAAAGAGCAAATGTGAAAAAAATACAATAATTCCAACATAAAGGTAGCAGCGTTTTGCCGGGAGAGATGAATGCGGGTGCAAAGCACGCCAATAGGTCCTTACCGTCACACAGTGACTAGCTGACCCTACATGTCCAAATGCTCAATTGCTTATCATAAAGGTATGGACTCACTTTGTTTCCAGTTTCATAATGAAGGTTTGAGGGGGGAAAAAATAAAAATAAATATAGTTATGTAATTTTCTTATTTTTTATTTTTTACCTTTTAAGGTAAGACAGTTAAAATTTAATTAGTTGTACTGAAATTGCAAAAAAAAAAAAAGTTAAATATGATTCCTAAAAATATATTGAAAAAATATTTTACTAATCTTTACAATAACTTGGGCAACCCGACCATTCCATCAAAATGATTGCCGAGTGTCACAACCTCATCTAGTGAAACTAGAATGAAATTTTAGGATAAAATAATTTTATTTATATCTATTAGAGAATATTACTCATTTATGTAACATATAAAGTACCACGAAATGATAAGATCATTTAAATGTATAGAAACAGAATTAATTTGCTGATATTATCATTTGATATCATGTCATATGGTGATTATTATCAGCGGAGATAAATAGTGTTACTCTTTGGGATATGCTAAAGTTTAAAGCTCTATTAGATACAAGCCCAATCATGTCCTTTACCATTGGTTCTGTTTACGCCATGGGCTATCCTTACACACAAGGCCCACTTAGTGATCTCATAAACTTGTTCACAAAATTATTCTTTCGATTTGATTCAGCAAGTGTACGGTTCGCAACAAATAATAAAGTGGAAAATTACAGTTCAAATGTTGTTCCACGGAGATTCAATAGTTTAATTCTATCTAACTCAGCTATAACCTAAATCAAATTATTACACGAGATTTGTAATAACTAGAATTAGCCCTAATTTTAACCCAATATGCAAATATGAAATCCCCAAGTAATGTGCAATTCTAACCCTAGTTTCACAAATTGACGACACGTTGATATTTTGAAGAATCAATACTCTTAAATGTATCCAATAATCTCTCTTGAGTAAAGTTGAACATATTCCCATATACCACCGACCTATATCTATATGATGGGTGCAAATATATAAAAATGTATGTGATTTTTTAAGCACTTAAAGATTCACACAAAGCACAACGGTATATCTATATTTCTTATCGGACCTTAAAATGATTTATACCCTGTCGAACTCATTCACCTTTTCTCGAATGCATGAAATAAGTCACTACATTCATATAATTACATTCACATAATTATTGAAGCAATTGATTGCATATAAATCATTCGAAATTCAAGAAACGCGTTTTGATTTCAAACCTGCAAAAGTAGAAATAAAAAAATTACATCACGAGGTTCATCAATCTCTTAATACATGAATTTTTAGCATAGCATGAAGAAAATTACAAATTACATGATAATTTTTCTTCCCCGGGCAATTTCTCCTTTGATGATTTCAGGGTTTATATATCGTGTCGCAACGAGGTTTTATAAGAGTTTTAACGAAAACATGAAGCTGCATAATTCACGCCCCGGATTGTAGCTATGCGATCGCATAGCTTAGCCAAAAATGCCCTTTCATTTTCCTGCCGCAGTGTATGCAACTGCATGAAGTTTACTACTATGCGGTTGAATAGTAGTGTAAATTTCCAAATTGTGTCACTTTAGTTCCTAAAATTGATTTACTCCTATTGTGACCTCTTTTATTGATTCTCCTCTTTCCATCAATCCAAAATAGCATTGAATTAGCGCTTGGTTTGTCCAATTCCTCGATTCTCCCTTTGGATCATCTTTTGACTTATTTACATTTTGGTCCCTAAACTTTCATTTTTCCATCTTGGTTCTTCATCATCATTTTCATCCTTCTATCATCACGTTTGTGTCCTCAATTAGCCTTTTGGATCAACTTTTGGTTATTTGCACTTGAGTCCCTAAACCTTATTTTTCTTTCATTTTGGCCATTTTTTTACATCTTTTCTCTTGAATTCCATCACATCCATCAACACAGTCCTACAAAACAAGATTTAATAGAATTAATTCATATTTCACTATATTTATCAGGAAATAGTCATTTTTTGTGGCTTGAATAAGTGTGTAAAAACTTACTTATCAAGTACCAGAATCTTGCGACCAACACTTACTCGACACTTGATCGAAATATTGTCTATTTTAACTATGGACTAGATAAATATATAGTTAAAGCATTTCTCAAATTATTGTAGACATAAAAAAATAAAATGAATTGGGTTGATTTAAATAGTTGGCCCAATTAAATTTGAAGTCTGCTAAAGTCCATAAAACCCAAAACCCTATCTCACCTTTTAAATAAATAAATAAACAAACAAAGAAAATCATAATTACTCAATTATTCATTTTAATTAATCTCCTATAAATAAGTCCAATGTTCCATGAGAATAGATTGGCAGAAAAGAAATAAAAGAAGAAGTGAAAGCAGAGAATGCGATCATGAAGTGCTGAAAAAATTTTAAAGACAGAGAAGGAGAAGAAATCTTCTCAAACCTAAATTCAGTGAATCCCAAGAAAATCAAAATCTTCTTCAAATCAAACATATTCACACCAAGTTCGGGAAGGTCAAATCTTTTTAAAATCAAATCAAATTCAAGCATAAGTCCAATCCCCAAAACTCAAGTGCTGGACAAGTTGAGTATCAACAAATCCTCGAAGGCTAGGATTCAAGCTACGTGATCTCTCGTCTTCAAATATTCAAATTATTAATCAGAGGATTTTTACAATTTTGCAATTATAAAAAGGTTAATATCACTTGTATTTTTATCAAAATACTATTTGTAACGATTTCTGCATTTTAATACACGAAATTCATCGTACAATTATAAATCTGACCTTAAATAATAGAAATGATATAATTGAAAAGAAAAATGTAATTAAGTTTTTCTAAATCTCTAGTCATTTAAATCTTGAACTGCATTTGCGATTTATAATTTTTAGTTTTTAAGTTTCCGATAATTTTATATTTCTCATATTGACTTTGACGTGATGAGCTTAAACAGGGGGAGCAATCGAATAATTTCAAATAAGGACCTTGAAAATATATTTCTCTTATCCTCTTTTTGGTTTTTTAGTAGTATCGTTATGTTATGGTGAACATTTATCCAGTTTTGGTTCAGTTTCAAGTTAGGGTCCATTTGATTGTAAAGGTGAAATTGAATTGAATTAAAAACGAATTATAATGAATTGAATTGTCTAGAAATTGTTTTCCTGGGAATAGTAAATTATTGTTTTTTATTGGTATAATTTTCCAAGTGGAAAATGTTGAAATAAAAATATTTTTTGGTGTTCGTTTGACTTTATTTTACATGAAAATTATCAATTAAAGGGATAGCTTTTATTAGTATTAGGGATGAAATTTGTTTCCATTGCTAAAAAAAAAAAATTCAAGAAAATTATCTATCTTTTGTGTTCGTTTGTCTTTGTTTTACATGAAAATTGTCAATTAAAGGAAAATATTTGTGTACAATAATTCTTAGAATTTATTTCCATTGCCAAAAAAAAAAAAAAAAAAAAAAAAAAGGAAAAAAAATTGCTACAGTGATCCAAGGAAGGTGAGAATTCATTTTCCTCAAAAAGAAGAAAAATGTCTATGAGGCATCAAAAGGTGGAAAATGAATTTCATGGAATTTTTTGCCAATCAAACACCAAAAAAATGAAAAGATAGAATTGCAATTCCATTTTCCATGAAATTGATGTGCAATCAAACACTACCTTGGAAAATTCGGTTCCGATTAAAATGCTCACCCCCTTTGCTCAATGTTCCTTCATTTCCAATGTGAGTTGGGACTTTTCCAATTTTCCACCATTCATCTAATTCCATTTTTAAAGTTTTAACCAACTCTCTTTTGACCTTAGTTTCTCATTTACTCAAAGTTGATTTCAAGCAAGTAAATATAGGGCAACAATCTGCTCACAAAGTAAAACACGTTTGGCTAAAGTACTCTCGAATTCAACTAATTAGAACTGCTCAAATACTTGATCAAAATTGGTCAAAACCAACTTATAATAAGCAATTTCCAGCAAGTTGTCCTAGGTTTGTTTCTTCAAATGTGCCAACTAATCAAAAATAACGTTTAGCAGTTGACTGGAGAGATATTTCAACGATGTCCATGTTCAACTGTGACATGCTATCAAAAAGGGTAAAGCAATTCTACCAGATTTTGTACAAGTTACTCACAGTGTCATGGATCACACCCAATTAAAAAATGTCACAAATAATACCACACCCATTTGCATGTGAGTAGTAGTTGGAGGTTCTGTGAATCCCCATCCCAGTAGAATAGCACAATCCATTAAAAAATGATAAAGTTATTCTACCAGATTTTGTATAGGTTACTCACAATGGGATGGGTCCCACCCAAATAAAATATGGCGCAAATAGTACCACATCCACTTGCATGTGAAAGGACTTGGAATTCAATTTCTACCTTCCTTTCCATCTCCAGTCATCAATGATGATTAGCGGCGGATTTAAGGGTTGGCCAGCTAGGGCGGCCGCCCTAGCTAGATTCGTCATAGAGAAATTTTTTTTGTTGATAATAGATAAAAATTTTAAGTTATATGATTGATAGTTCATTTTATTTTCAAACCCCTCATTGGCGCAGTTGGTTAGAGCTTGCATTTTTATATTCCAAGTATTGGGTTCGATTCCTTCCCGTCCATTTCATTGTGCAAAGTTTTTATTTCTAAAATATTTACCAAAATTAATTTCCTAAGGAAAGGATTCAAACCTATAACTTCTAATTTGGATGATTGGAAGCTTAAGTGCTTAACTATCATGACAATTGTTGAATTTTGAATCTAAATTTAACAAAACAATATATGTTAAGATTCTAGGAGAGTCAATGACTATTTTTTTTTTTTGTTGGTTTTTGTCGTTCCAAATATTTTATGCTTTAATAATTTATAAGATATGATTTATGAATATTGAGTTTTAATTTATTTGAAAATTTGTCTACCATGAATTGTGATATTAAAAATTAATTTAAGTATCGTGAAATGTGAATATGTGATTTATGAAAATTGAAAATGAGAAATTGGGAAATTTATAATTTGTGATGAATTGGTGTTGAGAATTGAAAATTGAAACTTTAATTATTTTTTAAAATTAATTTTAATTACATTTAATCTTTGATTAACGTTTAATTCTCATACTAATTATGGAATGATTTTTTCAACTGAATCTCAATCTAGTTCTTGTAGTGTTGTATCTAATCTCTCAACTATTTTTAGTCAATCAAACGATTTGTTAAGCATTGATAACACAAAGAAGTTTTATGTATTATGTAATTTATATTATTTAGGATTGTATTGAAATATAATATGATATAAATATAAGATTTTTATGTTTTAGTGTGTTTACATATAGATGGAAGAATTTTTAATATTATTTTATTTAATATTAATAAACAATATCGCTATACGGCTGTTGACTATCGACAGTCAACGGCCAATGATCAACAGCCGTTCTAATTGAGTCGAAGTCCTGGATTCACCTGTGATGATGATCCCTCCTCTTCTCAACAGATACACTACTCTCTTAGCTTTCCTGCTATTTTCCAACTGGGTATACTCTAACGACGATGTTAGATGCTTGAAAGGGGTGAACAATTCGTTAACTGACCCAGAGGGGAAGCTTAGTTCATAGAGCTTCTCAAATACTTCGGATGGGTTCCTTTGTAACTTTGTCTGGCTTACATGCTGGAATAGTAATGAATCCCGACTCTTAAGCATGGAGCTTGGAGACTTCAGCCTCACCGGAAAAATCCCTGACTCTATATAGTACTGCCTCAACCTTCAGACCTTGATCTCTACGTAACCGTCTGTTTGGTTCCATCCTACCTCAAATTTGCACTTGGCTGCCTTATTTAGTCACTCTAGATCTATCCTGCAATGATTTGATAGATGGAATCCCCGTTGGTCTTGCAAACTACATGTATCTAAACAACTTGATCTTAGATGACAATTAATTGTCTGGGAATATCTCGGACAAGTTTTCGAATTAGAGAGGATGAAAAAGCTTTCGGTTGCTAATAATGATTTATTAGGGAGGGTGCCCCTGTTTAAGTATGGGTCACTGGTGCTTAATATAAGCGGGAATAGTGGGCTTTGCAGCTAGGAGAAGAGCTAGGATTATTATTCAGTGCGGGCAAAATTTTTTATGTGTTCGTATCCTTTACATGCTCAAACAATTCTTTCTCGATTATTGTCTTTATGACAAATATAGCCGTGCTCACTTTGATTATCTAATTTTATAAAGCCATGATTTTGTCTAGTGGTATCGTGTCACTTCCGTCAACTACTTCTTGTAGGTCTTGTCCTTGGAGATAAAACTCTATGTAAATTTGTCGCATTGTATAATTTTTGGTTATTGAACTTTTTCATTACGTCTACAACTTTTAGGTTTTCTTTCGTGATTTAATTTACCTCTTTGTAATCAAATGAACTTTATAGAAGCTTTAGAATTTCCCTTTGTACACGAACCCCAAAAGCTCAAATATTCGTCTATGATTGCTACTCTCTAATATCAAATTATTAAATTTAAATATTAAAGAAACAATTTAATTGATGAAAATTTGTTTAATATTTTGTTACAAACGCACTCTCTCTCATCAAACACCAATACACGCCACCTCACTATCTACAACACTCACTCCACTTTGCTGAAACCTATAAGTTCAATCTCTCTCTATCACAACACTCAATCCACTTCTCTATTTCTCTTCTCACTCTATCAATTCTCTGCAAACGACAACCAATTTCTCTCACACTCCATTTGAATTTATAGATCTACTAAGCACCGGTGTTCAACTTATGTTAAGCATCGATGACATGGCAAGATTCTTCAATGTTGATGATTTAATCGCATTTACGAGTTTTTGCCTTCCAATTTGTGGGCACCCAAAATTGAAGTCTGAAAGGAAATGAGCCAAAGTGTAGTATGGGCATATGCCCGCATTGGACCCTTCATAGCTCCACCCCTGTTTGCAATGGAAGATTTGGAATGAGTAGAGTTTGGCCATTATTATCTCGGCCAGGGTTGCTGAGGCGCTCTTTTCAATGTTGATAGGGTTATGTCTACGATGGTGGTGTAATTATCGTGATTCAATATTTGAACAAAATGTACGAGGTACATCTAATCCAATCATACAGTGTAACGAAATGTTTGATTTATTTTGATTAGTAGTTTGTTTAATTTATTTTAATCTAGGTTGAATAATCAATATTGGATAATATGACAAATGTTCAACAACAGTGGTTTATAAAATTTCTCTATTTGAAGACATAATTTTACTTGTCAAAACGAGGAATCATTTCAATAAAAATTCACCTGCCTATGTGCTTCACTTGTTGGTAGCGTAATGGCATATGTTACGCTCCGATCTGATACACCCCGGAACTCGCACCACCATATATCCTGACCTGATAAAGACCCGTCCGAAGTGTTTCCAAAGTGATATCAGCAATGCCTGCAACCTAGTAGTACTGACCTGACCGAAGCACCTCGCCCGCGAGGCCGAGGCCAAGTGGACCCAGGTTAGAAGATCCGCCGCCAATTTCAAAAAGAGATTTGTGCCAAGATCCTTCCTGCACCTAAGGTTTAAATTGATTTGGCGTCTCCATGAGGCTAGTTGATAGAGGCAAAGGTGATGAAACTCTTACTACATAGCACTCCATAGCAAGCTTATACATTTTCTCCTCCTCCTTATCATTGATTTGCACAGCCCCTGGGTACTGTTCCGACCACTTAAACCTGACTTGACCGTCAGAGTGTATACGGCCACCACCACCCTCACTGGTCCTGGCTGTGTGCATCTGACCATTCGCTAATTGTGCGTAGGGAGGAATACTTGGAGTAGCTCTCGGTTGGCCACGTGGAAGGACCAATTTTCGAGGTCAACAGATTGGTGCCGTCTGTGGGAAGCACTTCCCATTCAAAGTTTTGCATTCTCCATCAGAGAAGTTACCAAAAAATTAGCGACTAACCCTGAAAAGGGGACGTTCTTGAAAAAGAACAAAGTCGAGTTACAATTCAAGTTCTCACCACCCTTGAAAAAAGAGATATGATGAGCTACAGCCATGAAGACGACAACCCCATGAGAGAGGCCTCTGAAGAAGAGGTACTCCATAACAATGTTACTCATCAGAGACCATATCACCGGCATTGCCAAAGTGGAAGAACAGCCATACTCACTGAAGGAATGACTCAGATAGCTACAGGTATGAGAGACATCGCGGCTCAGAATATGGCAATGCATGAACTCCTCATGCAAGCCCAGGGTCATCAGGGCTATCAAATGCCCCAAGGATCTTATCCGGTGCGGGAAGCCCCTGTATCTCACTCCCAAGGCCACATGAGTCGGCACACAGAACGTTCCCTCGAAAGAAAGATAAACGTCGAAGCCACATCTTATGTGCAAGGGAGCCAGCTATCAGAACCACGCTTGGAGGTCATTTCCCTCAAGAACATGAAGAACAGAAGTCGGTAAGCATCTTCGACTGGATAGGGAAAGGTCCTAGCAATAGGGTCCGCCCAGCAAGATAATCAGTTCGTCCAGATCACGAACAAGAATATGCTTCCCTTCCTCCTAGAAATAGGAGAGATATGAGAAACCTAGTCGATTGGGGAAGTCGAGGAGAAGCACCTCCACCTTCCCAGAACATCCAAGATGATGAAGGGTCAGATGGATCCTGTTGATCTTATGAAATTGACAATGATGATGATAGCCTCCCTTTCTTAAGAGAGATCCGAAGGTTCCCAATGCCAGCAAATTCCATGCCCCTAAGATCCCCAAGTATGAAGGAAAGGGGGACTCGGAGAAGCACCTCACCAAGTACATGACACAGATGAGCCTAAGGGGAGCCTCGCTTGCTTTAAAATATAGAGCCTTCCATTTAACGCTGGGTGGGGCCGCCGAGGTATGGTACAGTAGGCTTCCTCCCATAGGCATCAGAAGTTGGCCAGATTTGAAGAAAGCATTTTTGAACCAGTACCTCTCACGCAGAGAAGGAGAGGCACCGGTGCAACGCCTACAAGATATGAGGCAGGCCCCTGGGGAGATGCTGAAAAGTTATCTCACCAGGTTTACAGACAAAATCACCTACTGCGAACAGGTCACTGACAGAGAAACCCTTTCATCCCCTGAAAGGTGGGCTCAACATGAACACTTTGTTCTGGAGGGACGTCCGCAGCAAGAATCCCTCCACATATGACGAGCTGGTGAAAATGATGAGAGTGAAAATTGTTAGTGAAGAAATGATTGATCATCACAACTGTGCCGCGTAGGGACTCCCTCTTCCTCAGAGGCAGGTAGGTCAAGGACCCGCAGCACACCTTGTTACTTAGCAATGGACCCGAGCAAGTCATACAATAGCTCCCACATCCAGACAGACCCTAGCTTTCGCCACATTGAATGCAGTACCGGTGTTGGCATATGATAATGCTCCTACCGAAGCGGGACTATCTGGAAGAGCTGATAACTAGAAGAAGAAGAAGAAGAGGTCAAACAGACCCTTGGAAGGGGCAAGGTTTTGTACGTTCCATCAACTCTATGGACATGATACTAGTAAGTGCTGAGACGCCAATCGACGCCCTAATCGAAGCAACCCGCACCCTTCCAGTAGGAACGAATACCCTCGTAGATCCGCCTCCCCAAGGAGGGGGGAGAGATCACAGGGAACAATCGTCTTGGAGAAGAAAATCAAGGGATCGAGGTCGATCAAGACCGGGAAACCAATCCCAATTTTCTGAAAGCCAGGTCATCAGGGAAATCGATACTATCATTGGGGGACCCCACGTCAGTGGCAATACCAGGAATGTCCAGAAAAATTACACAAGGGAAGTAAAGGACCCCCCAATGATCACTTACATTATCAACGAATCGCAAGCAGCAGATAGGATGACCCCAATCACCTTCTCCCAGGAAGACTCAAAAGGGGTTCACCACCCCCATTGTGATGCATTGGTTGTAAGAGCCGTAGTAGCTAGAAACGGATTAAAACGCATGCTCGTTGACAATAGCAGTTCCATGAACATATTGTTCGGCTCCACTTTTGACAAAATACAAATTGAACATGGGTTGATCCCCATGACCAACCCACTATTCTAATTCACTGGGGACAGCATCAACCCATCAGTGCGGATCACCCTGCCTGTCGAAATGGGTTCGGCACCCCTAGTGGCCCAGCACTTCATGGAATTTTTGGTGGTAGATCACAGATCGGCTTATCATAGACTATTGGGCAGACCTGCTCTGAAAGATCTTTGGGCTGTCACGTCCATCCACTAATTGTGCATGAAATTTCCAATCGAACATGGGATTGCTACGGTCCAAGGCGATCAGATGGGCTCCAGGGCATGCTACTTAAACTCGCTGCAAAAGTCTGAGCCAAGAACTGTTAATGTAATCCTAACTGAGGTACCCGCTGAAGTCAGTACGGACGTGAAAATGCTCGACGCCCCTGAACAAGGGCATACCTCTGAAGAAGAGGGAGACATCGACATGAAAGAGTTCCCTGAATAAGGACACCCTCTTGATGAGTTAGATCCCAGAATAATTGATTCTGAACTAAATGCGACCCCAATGGAAGAATTGGAGACTTTCACTGTCAACCCAGAAGACCCCAGTCAGGTCTTGCTTATAGGAAAGTCGTTGTCCCCTGAAGCAAAAGCAGAGATGATAAGCTTCCTGAAAGGGAACCTGGATGTCTTCGCATGGAAACATGAAGATATGGTGGGAATAGATCCTAGGATCAGTTGTCATCACCTTAACATCAACCCCTCCTATGCCCCCCATAGACAGAAGAGGCGTGCCCTCAATTCGAAAAGGTACGAGGCACTGAAAGATGAAGTAAACAAATTTAGCCGCAGTGGTTTCATAAGAGGCCATCTATCCAAGGTGGAAATCCAACCCGCTCTTGGTGAAAAAGTCCAGAGGAAAGTGGAGGGTATGCGTGGACTTCACGAACTTAAATAAGGTGTGCCCCAAAGACAGCTTCCCACTTCCAAGAATAGATCAACTAGTGGATTCTACTACTGGACATGAACTACTGAGTTTCATGGATGCATACTCAGGGTATAACCAGATATCCATGTTCCGACCTGATGAGGAAGCTACATCGTTAATTACGGACAGAGGTCTATATTGCTACAAAGTCATGCCCTTCGGATTGAAGAATGCCGGAGCTACATATCAGAGGTTGGTCGACATGATGTTTGCCGAACTCATTAGCAAAACCATGGAGGTCTACGTTGACGACATGCTGGTGAAAAGCCTCCAGCCAGCCGAACACATGAGTCACCTCGAACAAACTTTTCAGATACTTAGAAAGTATAATATGAAATTGAATCCCTTCAAGTGCACCTTTGGAGTGGCATCGGGCCAGTTCTTGGGGTATATTGTCAATCAGAGAGGAATTAAGGCAAATCCAGTGAAAGTAATGGCCTTACAAGAAATGAGGTCACCTCAGAAACCGAAGGAGGTCTAAAGTCTCAACGGTCGGATAGCCACACTCAGTCGCTTCATCTCAAAAGCCACAGATAAAAGCTTACCTTTCTTCAATGTGCTGAAACAAGGAAAGAAATTCCAATGGACTTCGGAGTGTGAAGAAGCCTTCAAGGCCCTGAAAAAGCACCTTGGAGAGGCGCCCCTCTTGTCAAAACCTCAACCGGATGAGTCTCTACTGCTGTACCTAGCGGTTTCGGACGTGACGGTCAGCGCAGTCCTAATCAGAGAAGAAAATGAGAGCCAATTGTCAGTGTACTACATCAGCAAGGTACTTCTCCCAGCTGAAACAGGCTACCCAGACATGGAGAAACTGACACTCGCCCTTATCACAACCTCAAGAAAACTGAGGCTATACTTCCAAGCCCACTCAATACAAGTTCTCACCAACTTCCCACTAAAGCAGGTGATGCAAAAAACAGACACATCAGGACGCCTGCTAAAATGGGCAATCGAGCTCAGTGAGGTCGATCTAACGTTTTGACCTCGACACGCCATCAAGGGTCAAGCCCTTGCTGATTTTATGGTTGAGTTTGCTAAAACCCCAAAAATGGAGACGATAATGGAACCAATCGAGCCTCCCACATGGAAACTATTCGTAGATGGGTCCTCAGGAGAGGCTGGCACAGGGGTAGGGATTGTATTGGAAAGCCTGGAAGGCCACAAGCTAAATTGTGCAGTGAGGTTCGGCTTCAAAGCCTCAAACAACGCTGCTGAATATGAGGCTCTTCTGGCAGGTCTTAGACTCGTTAAGGAGATGCGGGTCAGGAGGCTCCTGGCGAGCAGTGACTCTCAGCTTATATTAAATCAGGTCAAAGGAAACTTCGCAGCCAAAGATGGTAGCATGATTGCGTACTTGAAGGTGGTTCTGGACATAATTCCTCATTTTGAGAGGTTCGAACTAACTCAAGTCCCCCGTCTAGAGAATGCACATGCAGACGCCCTTTCAAAATTGGCCAGCAGTATGGATTCAGAGATGCTAAACGTCGTCCCTTTGAGCACTTATCAAAGCCCTCCACCTCCAAAGGTGAAGAGATACTGTGGATAGAAGGCACCCCATTATGGATGCAGCCCATCATCGCCTACCTGAAGGAGCAAACACTGTCTGCTTCTAGAGGCGAGGCGAGGAAGTTAAGAAGAAGGGCTGCACACTTCGTCCTGCAAGAAGATACCTTTTACAAGAGAGGCTTCGCCTCACCACTTCTTCGATGTGTAGGAGGTGAAGAGGCCACATACATACTCAGGAAAATCCATGAAGGAATCTATGGAAATCACTCTGGAGGAACGGCTCTGGCACACAAGGTTCTCCGTCAAGGCTACTTCTGGCTGACCCTAAAAAGGGATGCTTGCCAGTTTGTCCAGAAATGTGACAAGTGTCAGCGCTTCTCGAACATACAAAGAGAGCATGCTCAAAGTCTCTCCATAGTAACCAGCCCTTGGTCGTTCGCCAAGTGGGGCATTGACTTCATTGGTCCACTCCCAAAAGGGAGAGGAAGTGCAACTTTCGCCATTATCGCCATTGACTACTTCACTAAGTGGGTCGAGGCTGAACCCCTTGCCAGGATTACCGAGGCCAATACTACCAAATTCGTCTGGAAAAACATCTTTTGTAGATTCGGCATTTCCCACTCCTTAGTGTCTGATAATGGAAGGCAGTTCGACAACAGGAAGATGCGGGACTTATGCAACGAACTGGGCATAAAAAAGAACTTCTCAACACCTCATCACCCCCAAGCGAATGGGCAAGTTGAAGCAGTGAACAAGACTATCAAACACACCTTGAAAAGGAAACTTGATACCTCAAAGGGGGCCTGGGTTGACGAACTCCCCCACGTCCTCTGGGCTATCAGGACTTCTTGCCGGACTGCAACCGGTGAAACACCATTTTCAATGACCTACGGAGCTGAGGCTATGAGTCCGATCGAAGTCGGGGTCCCATCACATTGACGGATACATTTCAATGAGATCAACAACGACGAGGCTCGAATAAGCAAACTACACCTCATTGAGGAAAGGAGAGATACCTCCCAAGTGAACTTGGCAAAGTATCATCGAAAGATGACCCGCTATTACAACTCCAAGGTCAAAAACAAAACTTTTCGCCTGGGCGACCTCGTCTTCAAAAGAGTCTTCCAATCTTCAAAACCAACCGGGTCAGGAGTGTTTGGCCCAAATTGGAAAGGCCCTTACCGCATCCGCAGGGAATCCCAACCCGGTACCTTCGAAATCGAAGATATGGCAGGAAAGGCGCTGCCTCATCAGTGGAACATCGAACACTTGAGGAAGTACTATCAATGATGAGACTTTGTTCTGATCCGATCTCAATATGTTATAATGAATCGATTGTTCTGATCTGATCTCAGTTTTAAATTCCCTAAGTGCTGGAATTACCTTGGTAAAGGGTGGTGTAATTTATCTTAAGTAATGAAGCTTCAGTTCCAAGCCACATCAATTAGTAAATAGTTTCCTCAGTCCTTCAATAGGATCATTTAAGCGATCCGATCTTCAATTATTAGCTAATTAACGTTAAGGGGCTCTTCATGTTTGCTTAAGTGGTCCGCTTCATATTAACTTAAGTGGTCCGATCTCAAATTGTTAACAGGTTAGCATTAAGAGTCGCTTCATACTCGCTTAAGTGATTGAGTGGTCCGGTCCGCAGTTATTAACTGGTTACTGTTACGAGGCAATTAGTCTGACGCTTGTCATTCATACAAGTATGAACAGATAGAAAAGATAAAAAAGCAGAAGCACAAATACTTAGCAAAAATTTCATTTCATTGAATAAATTTAAGTCCAAGGAGGCCGAAGCCATTACAAAAGGTAGCCCTACTCTGCTGGAGGGACTTCTACATCGGCCGCCTCCGAAGCTTCCTGGGCAAGCCTATCAGGCCGACCTTCAGTTGGCCTCCCGAACTCTGCCTCCAATGAGGAGATGTCCAAAGTGGGGCGCATCTCCTTCAGTCGACCCAATAAGCTTTGGGCACTCCATGAGGCCCAAAAATTGGCGAAGTCGTCATATAGGGGATGGTCTACAAAGTGGTCGATGAAGTTCTGGACTGCCACCTCCCCTACAGGCTTCAACTCCTCCTTCAAAGAGGTAATCTCCTCTGACTGAGCCTCTGTCTTCTGCCTCAGCTCCGCCTTCTCTTTGTTGGAGGCCTCCAGAGCCTCAGTGGTGAACTTGTGGTGCTCATTGGCGTGATCAAACTGTCGAGTCACAGCAGCCACTTGGCACTCCACCTCGTACAACTCTTTCTTCAGCCGCTCCACTTCTGCTTTGGTGGCAGTTAGCTGGGCCTCAGCTTCCTTCTTCCCCTCCTCCGCCTGCATGGCCTTGGCCTGGGTCGCTCGCACAGCATCCCCGTAGTGCATCGCCTCCTCAAGGCGCTTGGCGAGGTCCTCCCTCTTGGAGTTCAGATCCTTCACCAAGCCCTCAAGCTGGATGCTTGTACTCAGGGCCCAAGCCACGCAGGCTCTATTCGCAGCCACCAAATCCTCAGCTGTGCAGGAAGTGGTGTGGTCCATCCACTCCTTCGTCCAGTATTTGCTGTAGACCACCGCCACCGCAGCTGTTTTTGGAAGAAGAGCCTCCAACACTTCCCTTACGGGCTCCTCCAGGTTTGTGTCCAAAAAGTCGACCTCCTTAGAGGGACGGGGCCTCTTCCTCTTCTACTGCCCCGGCACTTGATCAATTGGCACGACAGCGAGGGGTGTTGTGGTCGGGGCAGTGGCAGGATCAGTTGGGGTGGGCCTCTTCTCCGGAATGGCCACCCCGGTGGGAATTGTGGTCTGCCTCAGAGTAGGGGGTGGCCTCACCACAGCTGGGCATTTTGGAGGGGCAGCAATCTTCTTGCCCTTCCTCCGAAGGTCAGCCTCCAGGTCCTCTGGTAGCTCCTTCTCTATCAGAGGCTGAAGCCTCTTACTAGCTTTCACCAAATCCTCCATTTTCTTTTTGTACGAGGAGGAGGAGGCCTTCAACGCTCGTGCCTCTGCCATCATCTTCTGGATGGTCTTAAAGTCGGGGCGCACCAGCATCTTTTTATTAAAGTTGTCTGCAAAGAGTAAATAAGGAACTAGGATAATTGTTGAGAGTTCGGAATAAAAAGCAAAGACTTCGGTCCAGTTACCTTAGGATGCCATCAGATTGTAAGTAATGAAGTGGATGTTCTTTCAGATCAGCCTATGGTAAGACCTCTTCTTTTGAGGCAACTAATAAATGATGCAAATGGTTTCAAAGTCCTCGGATGACAGCTCGCACCGAGGAAGAGCACCTACAAAGGAAATGTAAATGTTAGGCACAATTCGAACCGAAGAGAAATATAAGGAAAAATAACTACTATACTCACTAAGTGTTGAGTACTTCGTCGGGATCGTAAGAGGCGCCAGGGGGTCCCCCTCCATCGTGTCCCATCGCCCTGCGGCCCAGCACTACGAGCTCTTCCATTCTTTGATGGAGCTCGGCAGATCGAGTACGAATGAAGTGTGGAAACCCCATGAAGTAAGGTAATACCATCCCCGAGTCTTATTCCCCCATCCCCCCCTCCCCCGACAGTTACCTTAGGTATATAAAGGGTCTGGAAGATGGAGAGGGGCATCTCCACCCCTAATGACGCCTCTTTCCACAACATCCAGGAGCCCACCATTTGGCTCCAGGAGTTCGGATTGAGCTGCGTCAAGGCTAGCCCATAGGATCTAAGCACCATCCTAAAGAATGGGTGAATTCGCAGCCTAAGTCCGGCCCTAAGGATCGCCTCGCTAATGGCCACACGGCCCGACCTAGGGTAGCAGACTCTCTCTTTCAGCCCGGGGAAGATCAAATCTATGCTATCAGGGATCCTATACTCTGTCCTAAGTCTCCCCAGGTCTGCCTCTCTTAAGTTGGATGGGTAGTCTGATGCCCCCCAATGCACAGAAGTATCTGTTGGGCTATCCGGTAGCTTCCATATATTTTCCCCCCTTATTATTGCCTCGGCTATTTCTAAGAAGGTCGCCACAATGGGCTCGTCCATCCTCACTAGTTCTAACCCCTTCCCTGAACCAGAACTCCCCTCCGAGGCCATTTTTTCAAAATTTAAAAGCCCTAAAAGGTACTGAAACTTACGAGTTTGAAGGTTTTCCTAGCCGAAAATGGTGTAAGGTCGCCGGAAGTTCAATTTTCTCACCGGAATTGCTTAGAAAACGTCGAAAATCACCAATGACTTGAGAGCAAAGTATATTGTTTGTTTCGCAAAGGTGGAAAACCTGAGAAAACCTCAGAGTTCTCCTTTTATAGAAAGACAAATCCGATCTCCACCATCGAATTCAAATGCGATCAATCTAAGCCGTTCATCACATCTTCAATCTAGGCCGTTGAAATGAAACGCCAGATTTGATCTACACCCAAAATGTCGCTGTGACATTCACGCTTGCTTAAAACGCGTCACCTCGGTTACAACCAGCCGTCAATAATAATAAGTAGCTCAGCAGCCTTTTAGAAGAATGGGCATAGCACCCAACTGTCACCTTGGAAACACGCAACAGTTGTCAAATCATTTGACGTTTGAATCGCCTCGGATCGAACTCCTCACTCAACTTTACAAAGCTTGGACGCACCTGACGCGAAGCACCCTGTGGGTCATCGCCTCGGATGCTGCGTTCCCTTCCACGCTTTACAAAGTTTTAGCTATCTCCCAACGCGTCGGCCCTGTGGGTCAGCGCACCGGTGGCAGATGAGTTCCTCACTCAACTTTACAAAGCTGGGACGCACCTGACGTAAAGCCCCCTGTGGGTCATCGCCTCGGATGCTGCGTTCCCTCCCATGCTTTACAAAGTTTTAGCTATCTCCCAACACGTCGGCCCTGTGGGTCAGCGCATTGGTGGCAGATGAGCTCCTCACTCAACTTTACAAAACTTGGACGCACCTAACGCGAAGCCCTCTGTGGTTCATCGCCTCAGATGTTGCGTTCCCTCCTATGCTTTACAAAGTTTTAACTATCTCCCAACGCGTCAACCCTGTGGGTCAGCACACCGGTAGCAGATGAGCTCTTCACTCAATTTTACGAAGTTTGGACGCACCTAACGCGAAGTCACATGTGGGTTACCGCCTTGGACGCTACGCACAGCAATGAAACTTTGGCACATCTGCCTAGGATCATAACCTTGATTACTGCAAAAGATCAACCCCCCAAACTCCTACGAGTCGCGGTTCGGTTAGGAAAGCAAGTCCACCCATGATATAAATATTCATACCTGGACTTGGGAAACCACTGTTACGCTCCGATCTGATACGCCTCGGAACGCACACCACCATATATTCCGACCTGATAAAGACCCGTCCGAAGTGTTTTCGAAGTGATATCAGCAATGCCTGCAACCTAGTAGTACTGACCTGATCGAAGCACCTCGCCCCCGAGGTCGAGGCCAAGTGGACCCCGGTTAGAAGATCCGCCGCCAATTTCAGAAAGAGATTTGTGCCAAGATCCTTCCTGCACCTAAGGTTTAAATTGATTTGACGTCTCCATGAGGCTAGTTGATGTAACTTATCAACTTTATGTCAATTCAACACAAAAGAAACCAACTGTCTGCCCACTCTACAGACGCGGCTGATTGACGCCTATGAGCGGACGCCTCATACCGTCAGATGTATACATGTGTCCCACATCCAACGGCTTATACCACCTATAAATACCCAAGGTTTGGCAAGAGGCAAAGGTGATGAAATTCTTACTACATAGCACTCCATAGCAAGCTTATTTATTTTCTCCTCCCCCTTATCATTAATTTGCACAGCCCCTGGGTATTGTTCCGACCACTTAAACCTGATTAGACCGTCGGAATGTGTACGGTCGCCGCCACCCTCATTGGTCCCGGCCGTGTGCGTCTGACCATTCGCTGATTGTGCGCAGAGAGGAATACGTGGAGTAGCTCTTAGTTGGTCACATGGAAGGACCAATTTTCGAGGTCAACATCATACACGTGACCTGGTGTCGCATATCGAGAATTCTCATTTTTTTCATTTGGCAACATAAAGTCGTTCGGCAGATGAATTATATTACTGAAAAGTGTACAGATGATGTGTTAGTTTAATTTTAGTCCTTCAAGTAAATTTATTTATACTCACAACATTTTAAAATAAAAATAATAATTTGTTTTTTCAATAAATTATTTGTATTAATTTGAGCTTGCATTTTGTTCATGGATCGACTTGATATTATAAATCAAGTGTTTAAGTTGTTAAATACGGAAAATTTTGATTTATAATTCGATTTAAAGTTTATTGTCCACAATCGGTAAATAAAGACGAACATTTTATTTTGATAAGATTGTCCCAATTTTATTCAAAATTGATCTTGACCTTAGAAATAAAATTGACTGTACATTTTGGAATGTATTGGATAGGACCCGTGAAATTAATTTATGGAATTGACCACTTGAATTTAATTTTGCTTGATTATTTTACGTAGTACCTTAATCTTGAGTGAGTAATGAACTTTGATTATTAACTTGAAGTTTTTTTAGCTATCAATGAGTGAGATTGAATTGCTAATAAATATCTCGATTCCTTGGGATTTAAAGTGGGATAATTGGAGAAGATATATTCACGATATGGAATCCGTAAACTATTTAATAGGCACAATTATAACCTCAAGAGATTTTCTAATGAACGGGGGTAATACGTAAGAGGAATTTGTCAAAGGGTGTAATTATTGTAGTTTCAGTAATTTCAATTAAATTAAGAGTGCAATCACGTTCTTTTAATAGAACATAACTTGATCAATAAATTATCTAGACCGATCAAGAGTTGACCGGGTCAAGATTAATTTATTGGAGGTTGATTTAATTTGGTCCAATTGGTCCCTTCAGTGGCTTCAAAATAAGAACAGGAATAAATTATAAGAGTTATAATTTTATTATTAACTGTAAAAATATAAATTAATTAAACCGGAATGTATCTTGAAGGTGCCCAGCATGTGACATTTAGATATGAAGATTTTGATTTGAATAAATACAAAAGAGATTCCTATTTTGTTGAGGAGTTTTATCCAATTAAAAGATAAAGTTCTTTTGGGATTGGAAGACTTGTGATTCAAATCCATATATGTAGACACGTTCGTTCTTATTGGGGTTTAATTAATGGTAATTGGCACAAAATATTCTTACATTTCGAGGTTATTGTGAAAAATGTCCCTACATTTCTTTTTTGACATTTTTGCCTCTATTTCCACATTTCTTTACACTAAACGTCATTTTCACAATTTTTGACGTAAAATGACCATTATACCCTCATATTTAAACAAAAAAAAAAAAGGAAAGGAAAAAAATTGCAATTCTAGCCCCAAACTTTTGAGAAGTACAAATAAATCCAAATTAAAAAAAAAAACCATCACTTCCCCCCTCTCTACTGCTGGCCTCCACCTCAACCACCAACACACAATCGCCACCTAAAACACTGGAGCTCGTACCATAAACAATTGTCATCAACCCCCAGACATTTTTCCATAAACAAATCGATCAAACAACATAATTCTATGGGCAAAATCAACCAAAATTTATCACAACTATTATTCACAAAAATTCCCTTTCCTCTGCGTATGTCTCAAAGGCCAAATACTCCACACTTGTCCAGTATCCTCTGTAGCTTTTTGCCTCCATTCCCATTCCGTAGTACCAGTGAACTAAACTTTAATCCCAAGTGATCTTCTTAATTCTTGTTGTAAGTTCATTTTTTCATTCTTTATCGAAGAATCAAACAAATTCTTCAATTTTTTTTTCCGAAATTCTTGATAAATCGACATGGTTTTTAAGGGATTTTTTGAAGGAGGGATTGCTTCCATTGTGGTAGGATGTAGTAGTCATCTTCTTGATCTGATTAAGGTCCGAATTTAAAGCCCAAAAGGAATCACTCGGAGGGGTGCTTCTGCTTCTTTTCTCTAGGCCCGTTGGCCTTGTCTTTCATTTTAGCTTCCCATCGCTCCCTCTTAACCCCCTTTGCTTTGTTAGGTAGTGCCACACTTCCAACCTACATACAAGAGAAGCTTTTAGTGCTTATCAAAGGCTAGCATGAAATATCAGCCTATGGAATTCACTGAAAGGAAGAAATATTGCTGTGATGTAACGTAGCAATTACTTGGTTGAAGGTGCGTAACTTGGGCTTCTATTGAATAACAACAAGAATAGACATGGTGGAAATTTTGTGACTAGAGTTGCAATTTTTTTTCCTTTTCTTTTTTTATTTTGTTTGAATAGAAGGGTATATTATTCATTTCACGTCAAAAAATGGTGAAAATGACGTTCAGCGCAAATAAAGGTGAAAATTGGGGGTAAAAATATCAAAAAATGAAATGTATAAATGTTTTCCAAAATAAACTCAAAAGATAGAAACGTTTTGTGCCAATTACCCTTTAATTAATATATGCAAAATAAAATTCTTGTGCACACACTCAAAGAAAAATACCTACAGTACTTTTTTTTTTTTTCCTTGAAGAACATAGGAGAAGACCAAAAGGTTTGAAGGAAAATCAAGAAGATCAAACAATGAGACTCGAAGGTGGAATCAAGGAGATCAAATGAATTTTTATTTTTTTGTAAAGCACACTATGAGGGTAATTTCTAAAACATGTATGTGTTTTTATATTCCAAATTATTTAATTATTGTTGATACACAATTTAATAAAAATCCTTTGTATTTTTCCAACATGATATCATCATATACATATATTGTCTAGCATCTTATCCATAAGCAAGCGCGTGTGCTAGTTGTTTTGGGCTTGTCTACTTAAGAATGAGGAGAATGCTGTCCCGAGGTGCGGAACCTCATTTGCTAAACTTGCGGTTTGTGATAATTGGTATCAAAGCTGGATCCTTTAAATGTACATTGATTGCTAGAGATCGTTGACATGTGGTCCTGTGAAAAAGTACAAATCAAGTTAACAAGCAGACAGAACTGATGAGAAAAGCTTTGAAGATGATGGATGATGAAGGCAAGTATTGTGTGAATGGTCCTATGTAATTTATCAATTTATTTCGTGGAACGCACGTTATAGAGGAAATCACAATGACGGAGATTGTGTTGGTGCTTCTACATGTGCAATAGCAATGTGGCAGATTTCGTCCATTCGAGGAACTAATGCTTGAAGGGCAAATGGTAAAAGTTGGTGTCGAGGGCAATATGTACAGAGTTATTGCGGGCAGATTTGCGAGGAAGCACTTTGTGGATGCCCTGTCCATGATGGTATGGTGTCATGATTATTCTTGCAATGAAAGGAATGTACAATGCTGTGAAACTCGCTTACCATTACGAGGGCGTTAGCGGATTCAATGGAGGAGTATATCACACACCGAAAGTGCTCATCTAGTCATTCGACAAAGTAAGGTCGTCAATAGCTAAGCATATGATCTATATTATTGGAAAGTGCACTAGTAGTATATTCATATGCAGATATTATCTAGCATCCTATTCAAAACTAGCATGTGTGCTAGTTGTTTCGGGCTTGTCATCTAAGGATATGAGGAGAAGGATGCCTCAAGGTGCGTAACCCTGGGGCACAAACTTGCAGTCCGTGATACCTGACTTGGGCTCAGCTGTGAGGCATTCTGGCTGGTGGTCTAGTTTATGTTGACTGCTTGGCAGGTCCAGGTAAAAGGACATGACGGCTAGACACAGTCCATCTCAACATGGGGCCATGCCTACAGGATGGCACGAAGTGGTTTCCACCTGGACGCCTAGTAGAGCATAGATGTCTGCTAATTATTGATGCTATATATTGAGTTATGTGGAAATTTATTAAAGAACTAAAACAATGATAAAAGGCTACAAATAAAAGCAATCGGAGAAAACTTTTTAATTTCTGTCTCTCGTGCGAACAGAAAGGTGACCCAGAATTTGAATCTCAGTCGCTTTGGACCATGTCTCTCTTCTTGAAGCAATCAAAATCAAAGCAAAGAAAGCCAAAGAAAGAATATCCAGACAACTTTATTTTGCAATATTGGTATAGATAATGATATTCTATTTCATTCTTCTCATTAGTGACTGAATAGAAAATCGAAGTACTTTCCAATATAATGATCGTAACTCGACAATTCTATAAACAAGATTATAATTCATTTTTCTTGCTAATTCTGCTGAACACTCGACAATTATATGAACAAGATTATAACTTATTTTTCTTGCCAATTCTACTGAACATGCACCCATGTGAGAGCATTTTGCTTAACAAGGGCCACAATTTTCAACTTAGGGCCCATTTGCCAAAGTTTTCCAAAAATCTGCTTCCGATAAGAAGCTGCTTTTGACCTATTTAGATAATTTTCTCAAAGTGCTTTGTTTGGTTAGAGAGTATTTCAAGAAAATTGACTTAAGATAGCTTCCTCAAAAACCATTCTACAAGAAGTAGAAGCAAAAGTAAAATCCCTATCAAATGGGCACTTAAACTTATAAATATTTCTCTTGAGATTAGTTTTGAACAAGATCGCTTTTTACTATCCCGTGTAATTTAATACATAGAGAGAATAAAAAAATTGCAAGGCAACCTAAATTTCAGGAATAAGCTTAGCCAAAGTAGTGTGAGATGGCCAATTATTTTAAGGCAAATGATTTTGGAAAGCAAAACCCTTTAACCCGTGCAAGGTGCTTTATGTGGGGAACCAAAAGGTATACATGTACATGCCTAACACAAAATGTTCCCTCCATTGCGTATTTCCATGCAAACACCCGAAAATTCCATGCAAATTACAGATAAACATGACCAGAAGAATACATAGATTTCTGCTAAATGAGGACTATAAGAATTTCATCATCAAATTTCACCAAACCAAATATTCACTATTTTCTTTAACCGTTTTAAAGTGCCATAAAAGACCTGAATTTAGTAATTAGTCTATAAACATAATGTAAAAGCTGTTCTCAATCAATAAGAGAGTGAATCAAAGAGTTTCCTGCTACACGTCCCCAGCAACGTCTTAATCCAGTCATGCTTAAACTCGAGTAGGTAATCAAGAATTTCCTGCTACCCTGGAAAATCAAAGTTCAAGGAAAGTGTCTTCAGTTAAGTAGCTAGACATATGAGTAAATCATCTAATATTCTCAGCTTTTGTTAAAGATGGAAAGAATGTGATGTGTATACCGCTAAACAAGCATGATTAGAGAATTCCCATTTTTCCAACTTTGCCAACAAGATCGAACTAATGTAAAATCTTGTATCAAATCTTCATGATTAAGTACCTGTTGTGAATTGGATCAGGTCCATTAGGTACTCTTCTCTTGCTCACACAACTGAGGTCGAAATTGTGGTGATAAGCGCGCCTTCTGCTTTCCATGGACTTCAAACTTTTAAAACTTCGGGACGATGAAGCTGTGATAAGAGTCTTCCTATTTTTGTGGTGCGCCAAAATCCCAGTAAACAAAAAACAGAGAAAACTCACTAACAATGCAGCACCTACAACACTTCTACCCATCGTGTGTCAAAAGGAAAAATGATTTGAAATCTGAAACTCTCTAGAACACTAACCCAAAGGCACTCCCGGAGCAAATATTTTGCACGTCTCAAGAAATAAGCATTCGAAGAAGAAATGAAGGCTATTACAAGCAAAATGGAATTTTCTTGGCAGTAGGGAGTTCATAGGTTGAAGACTAAACAAAATATTGCATTTTTATTATTGTATATTTGAATGTACATAAATAGTAGTGATAGCAAAGTTCAAATTATCTCTTATTGCTTTTTCACCAATTGATCCAACCAAGAACTCCTCCTTTACTTTGGCATGTGCATATTCTATTTCATGGGACCTCTCAATTCCTTCCCCCCTATTTTCAGCTACAGTTAGTCTAAAAAAGACATTGAGTCTTGTGCCTCATCCACTTATTATTAATTCTAATAATAGAACTAACCTCCTAGTAAAAATAAAGTAGCTGCTGCATAGTACAAACAAAATTTTCATATCGACTAGACATAGGGATGGTCTCGGATTTATGAAGTAACTGAGACACTCCTCTTACTATGTTAATTTTTTAGAATGAAACTAACTACACACGAACAATTTCGGATTGTTAGTGTAATTACCAAATTAATGCACCAAATATAATTGCAATATATGTTGGAAGAATTTTGTGAATAGTGACGCCGAAATAAGTATAATGATGGTGACAAAGCCGAGGCAAGAGTTGGACTCTTTGTCCTTAAGTCGAATTTGCCCCGCAACGGTGCCTACGGATTTCGGCAATCGACTCCCAAGATACAACGGCTACACTTGTGTTTGTAGCACTCCAAAACACAAGTACAAAGAACCCAATGTAGGTTTATGTACTCCACAGATGAAATGAAAGAAAATCAAAATAAATGAAATGATTTTGATTTTGGATAGAAGAGAGGATGAGAGACGTTTTTGCATATCAAACTGTGAGGAATAGGACACTCAAAGGGTCCTATTTATAGACCATGAAGGGGTGTGG
>NW_019234824.1:144320-145271 GCF_002742605.1 Olea europaea var. sylvestris
CATAGTTTTATCAAACTTTTCATGCCATTGCTTCGGTGCTTGTTTCAATCCATACAATGATTTTACAAGTCTACACACCTTCTTTTCATTTCCTGGTGCAACAAACCCTTCAGGTTGTTCCATGTAGATTTCTTCTTCTAATTCACCATTTAGAAACGCGGTTTTGACATCCATTTGATGTATTTCAAGATTATGCAATGCTGCGATTGCAATCAAGACACGTATAGACGTAATTCTTGTAACGGGTGAATAGGTATCAAAGAAATCTAGTCCTTCTTTTTGTCTATACCCTTTGGCTACTAATCTAGCCTTGTATTTATCAATTGATCCATCCGTCTTCAATTTCTTTTTGAAGATCCATTTACAGCCTAGAGCTTTGTTTCCCGGAGGGAGTTCAACCAATTCCCAAGTATGGTTACTCATGATGGATTCAATTTCATTGTGTACAGCTTCTTTCCAAAAAGGAGCTTCGGGACAGGACATTGCTTCATCAAATGTCCTAGGATCATTTTCAAGTAAATTGGTTACGAATTCTGGATCGAATGTCTTTGGAATTCGTTGCCTTTTACTACGCCTCGGTTCTTCATTTACTTGAAGATCATCATTCTTTCCATGTATGTCATCATAAGTTCGTTTATTTGAACTTACTTCCTTTTCTTTACACGAAAAACTGTCTTCAAAGAAGACCGCATTTCTTGATTCAATAATTGTACCTACGTGTACGTCAAGTACTTCGGATTTGTGAACCAAGAATCGATACGCACTACTATTGATAGCATATCCAATAAAGACACAATCAATTGTCTTTGGTCCAATCCTAACTTGTTTAGGTTTGGGTATTTGTACTTTCGCTAAGCACCCCCACACTTTAAGATATTTGTAGGAAGGTTTTCGACCTTTCCATAATTCGTAAGGTGATTCAACCTTATCTTTGTGTGGTATTTTATTAAG
>NW_019234824.1:147058-160889 GCF_002742605.1 Olea europaea var. sylvestris
TGTTGGAAGAATTTTGTGAATAGTGACGCCGAAATAAGTATAATGATGGTGACAAAGCCGAGGCAAGAGTTGGACTCTTTGTCCTTAAGTCGAATTTGCCCCGCAACGGTGCCTACGGATTTCGGCAATCGACTCCCAAGATACAACGGCTACACTTGTGTTTGTAGCACTCCAAAACACAAGTACAACGAACCAAATGTAGGCTTATGTACTCCACAGATGAAATGAAAGAAAATCAAAATAAATGAAATGATTTTGATTTTGGATAGAAGAGAGGATGAGAGACGTTTTTGCATATCAAACTGTGAGGAATAGGACACTCAAAGGGTCCTATTTATAGACCATGAAGGGGTGTGGTTGAGACCAAACCATGCACCATTTCCAAACAATGCACCTTTATGAAAAGGTGTCTATTCACTAATGGTTGAGGTCTTTTTCGTAATTTCTCATTCATCAGATATTGGTTTTCGAAATGCCAAATATACCCTTCAATACATGCAGAGAAATCAAAATTCTCTTTCGGGGGCGTTGCCCCCGACCCCCCACGAGGGGCGCTGCCCCCGATCCCCGTTTGTGCGCCCCGAAGCGGCGAAGTGGCAAACAATTTTGCCTAAACGGATTGAGTCGAGCTTTTGAGTATTTGGCCGAATTCGATACGAACTTTAATCGATTTTCAATTCTCAATTTATTTAACCAATATCCAACAATATATAACCTCAAGCTGTGAGTGTCCGAACTCCCTATCTAAGATGCAACAAATAACACTATAGAATCAAAGTATAATTGCGCAATTACAGGTTTCCGAATATCTTCTGAGGATAAAAGAAGAGAAATCTTTTGTAGTGATACTCAAGGTATCAACAGGGATTGCACTTAAAACAAAAATGGGAAAAGAAGAAAAGTTCAAAAGAAGAACGAAATGGGAATGAGGCACTTGTAATCCATGTCCAAACAAAATTTACATCTCTTTCTGACCTCAACTTTAGATTATTCATTCACAAATAGTTCAGATTCATATTATTCAAAATCAGAATTCGAAATTTAATAGCTCCAACGATTGATTTAACCTGAAAAAGTCCCAGAATCTCCTCGTGAATATATTAAAGTTTTTTATGGTGAAGGTGAGTTGTTTGGATAGAGAAGCATGGATTGAATATCAAAGAAGATCACTCGTCTAAAAAAGCCTTTCTCTGACACCATGAACCAATTCGGAGAAAGAAGAAGCATGTCATGTGATAGGTGGCAGAAGAATTTTTGATAGAGAATTACTTGACTCGATGGATGGCTTTCTACTCAAAGAAATCCAACTTGAGCGTGAAATAAATGTCAAATCATTACCCTTGATTTTCCAAAGAGGCTCAATGCAAAACCCGACATTGGTAGCACTAATGCCTCAAAGAACCTGGACTTAGGCAGTGGGAACACCGTTTTGATGAAATGAAGAAGAATGAATTGGAGGCATGAGAGAAAGAACTAGCGAACTACTTAGTTAACTTGCATTCTTTCCCGTATATCTTTTCTTAACATCAAAAATGTTGGGACTAGTAAACACTATAATATTGCAATCATGCTACCTGTACAATGTATTTTACAATCTGGTTTACAATGCATGAGTTGACAAATATCACATCCATCTATTTAAAAAATTGTTTTTGAAATCAATGGTCAGAATTTTATCAACACGCTTATTGTCAATCAAATTGTGCAAACACATTGTACAAGTGGCTTTATTCATAATATTGACAGACCTAACAACTAATTGATGAACTATTTTTCATTAATATTGTCCAATGCTTTTCAATTATAAAACGTATGACCCTACTTAATTGAATTTGACATTGTTCAACAGTGAGTTGCCTTATTTAGTGGTTGGTTGTTAAAGTTTTTTTATTAAAAAAATAACAAATTTTAGAAAAGTTAACGAAATGTGTAATTCAAAAGTTAAAGTTACGAATATCATGAAATGTTGTTAAAATTGATTGTTAATTTTAACCTCTATTTTCCCAAAACATTTTTAACTTCCCAAGCAAGCCCTCCATGTATTTTTTTATTATCTCAAGTTGAAATGTTCAACATGCTTTTATTTTATTTTGTCAAAAATTAGTTGGAACCCTAGGTTTGACAAATTGTGACGTGTCAACCATTTAGACAGTAACTTGCTACCTGATTCATTAAAGTCTCATTTGGTAGTTATTTTTTTCAAAATGTATTTTTCTCTCTTTTCTTTTCAATCACATATTCTTTATTAAAATAATATTACACGTAAATCAAAAACTTTTTCTTATTTCTCAACCACACATTTCACATCAATTTACTATTCTAAAATGCATTTTTACATAAAAATGTTTATCAAACACCTCGTAAAATTAGGAGATTATTATTATCTTATTAGCTTATATTTTTGTTTTTGACGATTTTGCCCCTTGTTTTCATTAACAACATCGTGGGAGCAACTTAACCAAGCAATGTACCACTCTCACACGCGCTTCAGAGGAAAATGGAACTCAAACGCTAGCATAGCGTGGCTCCTATTTTAGCGCGTGAGATGTAGGTTTGGTTGGTTTAATGTTTACCCGCGAAACCGCGACCCGACCCTACTGGCAAGAAGAGTGCGCACGCTGCTGAGTACTAGTCAACAGCGTTGTCGGTGACCAATCATTCTAATCTTTGTAATTGTGCTTATGGAATATGAATAATTCCAAGTTTATGATAGATTAGAAGTCAAGCGATTCCACTTTTTAGTTTCGAAGAATCGAAGAATCAATTAGTTTCTTGATTCTTCACTTATAATTCGAATTCTTTTGTTTCTTAACTGGATTCTGAGTATGGGGGCGTGTGTATCGAAGCCTAAAGGATGTGTGGGAATGAAGAGCAAATTGAAGAAGCCGATAAGAAGAAGAGGGAAAAGATCCCATAATTCATCTTACAAGCTCAATCGGGTCGAACCCTCTAAAAACCCAGCGGATCTTGCTTACAACAATCCCTCATTTCAAGGTACCAGATTTAGCTTCGATTCTCATATGTTGTTTCAATTGTTTAATTGAAACAGCATTACGTAAAATATTGCACTGCTTAAAGAAGGGATAATGTTTATGCGTTTTAATGCATTTGCATCTGCTAGGTCTTTTTCTTTTTCTTTCTCCCCCCATGAAATTTGGGATTTTGTAAAGAGAAAGATAAATTTGGGATTTTTAGCTTCTATTGTCATATGTTTTCTTTTTAAGATTCCTATTTTTTTTTTTTTCAAGTTCGATTATTTCAGTAAAACCGCATTATGTAAAATATTGCACTACTTATTTTTGGTTTAATGCATTTATTGGCATATAATCACTACGATGTGTTTTACTGCTCCAAGAAGAGATAATGTTTGTGTTTTAATTTATTTACATCGACGTCTTCCTAGCATATTTCTAGGAGTTCTGAGAAATTATTGATGCCATACATTTTTCTAAGATTCATCTTCATTTCCTGCTTATTGTTCCTGTAAATTATGGGCATTACTCGTGTATATATTAGTTTGTTTATCTAGTATATTTTTCATTAATCCCCATGGTTTATACAGGGAATGGTGAGCCGTGGTTTGATCCGGACTCGGTTCTTGGTTCTGATGGTGAAGACGAATTTTATAGCTTTCAAGATGGCAAGTAGTTTGAATATTTTGCTGTTTTTTGCTCACATATATTGTAGTGTTAATTATGGAGTTCCTTATTTTATTCTATTTGCAGATGTTTCACAAGCTGGATCCATATCAACTGGTGTTACTCCAAGATTTTCGAACATAGCAGATTATAATGGTATGGAATTTCAGCTGATTTCTGATGAACCCCAAAATGAGGCGAGGGATTCAGCTCATTTGGAGAAACAATGCAGAGATGAAAGAGCTGGCAATAATGATGATATGGAAATTTCTCACAACTGTGGACTTCTATCGAATACCCTGCTTCCTTGTCTTGCTTGTGCTGAGTCCTTAGACCAAAAGAGAAAATTGCAAAGCCCGAGATCAGCAAGTACAAGGAAAAAACTGTCTCTTACTACTTCTTTCAAAAGGAGAGAAAGACAACCAAATACTATGTTGCGTAAGTGTGTTTTTTCTCTTTGCATTTGGATTAAATGTTATTGTGACTATGCCCCTGTTTGGGCTCCATTATAATGTGTTTATGGGGAAAACATATTTTGGAATAATGATTTTTTTAAAAGAATGTGTGGTTAGAAAAGAAGAAAAAATTTTGGGTTTACGTGTAATATTATTTTATTGAAGAATGTGTGATTAAAAAGAGGAAGAGAAAAATGCATTTTGGATAAAATGGAGTCCAAACAGGGGCATATATGTAAGCGAGAAAGGGAAAAAAAAAATGCTATTCTTAATAATACTTAATAACAATCAATGATTATGTGTCTGTTTTTATGTTCAGCATCTCCAAAGGCCATTGTGGGAAGGCCCATAGCGGGTTGTCAAGTAACTCGTTCCCCATTAGAGAAGAAAATGTCTGAATCTTGGTCACAGATCGAGCCAAATACCTTCAAAGTACGTGGACGAAATTTTCTTAGGTGAGTTGTCCTTCTGAACATTGCTCTCTTCCATAAATAACTCATTAGCTGCACCCAAATGTCATGACATATACCCTTCAATATCAGTTTATTACCTTTCGGCTAGTAAACTTATATAGTACGTTTTACTGTAACAAACTGTGTTTTGGCAGGGATAAAAAGAAAGAGTTTGCTCCAAATCTCGCTGCATTTGAGCCGTTTGGAGTGGATGTATTCTTATCTCCACGCAAAATCCCTCACATAGCTCGATTTGTGGAACTCCCTGCCATTGATGCATATGGAGAAGTCCCTCCAATCCTTGTTGTAAACCTTCAGGTATAGCTTTCAAGATGGCAAGTAGTTTGAATATTTTGCTGTTTTTTGCTCACATATATTGTAGTGTTAATTATGGAGTTCCTTATTTTATTCTATTTGCAGATGTTTCACAAGCTGGATCCATATCAACTGGTGTTACTCCAAGATTTTCGAACATAGCAGATTATAATGGTATGGAATTTCAGCTGATTTCTGATGAACCCCAAAATGAGGCGAGGGATTCAGCTCATTTGGAGAAACAATGCAGAGATGAAAGAGCTGGCAATAATGATGATATGGAAATTTCTCACAACTGTGGACTTCTATCGAATACCCTGCTTCCTTGTCTTGCTTGTGCTGAGTCCTTAGACCAAAAGAGAAAATTGCAAAGCCCGAGATCAGCAAGTACAAGGAAAAAACTGTCTCTTACTACTTCTTTCAAAAGGAGAGAAAGACAACCAAATACTATGTTGCGTAAGTGTGTTTTTTCTCTTTGCATTTGGATTAAATGTTATTGTGACTATGCCCCTGTTTGGGCTCCATTATAATGTGTTTATGGGGAAAACATATTTTGGAATAATGATTTTTTTAAAAGAATGTGTGGTTAGAAAAGAAGAAAAAATTTTGGGTTTACGTGTAATATTATTTTATTGAAGAATGTGTGATTAAAAAGAGGAAGAGAAAAATGCATTTTGGATAAAATGGAGTCCAAACAGGGGCATATATGTAAGCGAGAAAGGGGAAAAAAATGCTATTCTTAATAATACTTAATAACGATCAATGATTATGTGTCTGTTTTTATGTTCAGCATCTCCAAAGGCCATTGTGGGAAGGCCCATAGCGGGTTGTCAAGTAACTCGTTCCCCATTAGAGAAGAAAATGTCTGAATCTTGGTCACAGATCGAGCCAAATACCTTCAAAGTACGTGGACGAAATTTTCTTAGGTGAGTTGTCCTTCTGAACATTGCTCTCTTCCATAAATAACTCATTAGCTGCACCCAAATGTCATGACATATACCCTTCAATATCAGTTTATTACCTTTCGGCTAGTAAACTTATATAGTACGTTTTACTGTAACAAACTGTGTTTTGGCAGGGATAAAAAGAAAGAGTTTGCTCCAAATCTCGCTGCATTTGAGCCGTTTGGAGTGGATGTGTTCTTATCTCCACGCAAAATCCCTCACATAGCTCGATTTGTGGAACTCCCTGCCATTGATGCATATGGAGAAGTCCCTCCAATCCTTGTTGTAAACCTTCAGGTATATTTATGCTTTCTATAAATTAGGGCCCATTTGATTGCAACGAATTCCATGGAAAATGTCACATCCGAGGAATTCGTTTTCTACTTTAGTTGTTTGATACGAAAGTAGAAATGGAGTTTGAATTCCAAGGTACAAACACTTAAAGCATGTTTTTTACCAATTCCACGAAAATCGAATTCCTATGCTTTTAGTGGTTTTTTCTTTTCCAACTTACATGGAATTTGTTTGTTTTTTCTACCTTTGCAATTAAACAGACCCTTAGTTTAATTCTCTTTCTTGGATCTTTTTTGTAGCTGAATGAAATGTAATTTCATATATAAATGCCATCCTGAGTATATATATCAAAATGCTGAGTTATTTGTCTTTTATGTATAACAAAAGTTTGCTTTTTTACTGCATCAGATACCACTTTACTCTGCCACCATCTTCCAGACCGAATACGATGGAGAGGGAATGAATTTTGTTATTTATTTCAAGCTTTATGAAAATTATTCAAAAGCTCTTCCTCTTCACTTTCAAGAAAACATCAGGGTAAGATTATGGCTTTTCTACTATTTCTATTACATCTAAAATTCTGTAACAATTTTGTTAGTTGTTTCTTTCCACTCGAATGTTTATTCATTGTTGCATAAATTTTTTAACTCCTTGGTTTTTATAAAACAGAGGATAATTGATAATGAAATAGAGAGGATTAAAGGTTTTCCAATAGATGCTAATGCACCCTTCAGGGAAAGATTAAAGATACTGCCTAGAGTTGTGAACGTAGAGGATCTTCAATTAAGTGCAGCTGAGAGGAAGCTGATGAATGCTTACAATGAGAAGCCAATTCTTTCACGCCCTCAGCACGAGTTTTACTTGGTAAAGTTACTCGGAAAAATCTTTGTGTGGTGCGGTCCTTTTAATGTTTCTGTCTATAGTTATGCCCATATCAGTGAATGGTTCATTAACTTATCTCGAAATGGGGTAAATTTAAAACGAAAATTTTTTGTTGAGTTATCCTATAGTTATTCTTCAACTGTTTGCTCTCTGATGATAAATCAGTAATTACATTCAAGCAACAAAACCAAAAAATAAATAAATCCAGGAAACCTGAATTATGTCATGTATTTTTTAGGCATTCTGTGGAGAGGATTTTCCCATTTTTTTTTTTTTTTTTTTTTCGCTCTTCTGAAATTTTTTACCATGTATCTCACGTGATAAAGGTTTGTATTGTCTTTCTTAGTGTTCATACCTCCCCACTCCCCCCAAAACTAGAAACATTAGGTTGACCTTATTGATATACGAACAACCCGGCTCTCTTTCTTAGCGGTCGATCCATGGTTGAAAGAAAAGTATACAATATGATTTGGTTCTATATAGTCCTTGACTTTGTGTGGTTTTCATCCGTTACTATTTAAGTGCAGCAAAGTACATTCTCTAGACCGTTTTCATTTATGCTGGTGAACCACTTTTCGGCCATGTTTACATGAGCTCATCTAGGGGGCAACTAAATTCTAGACTGAGATCTTGTATTGCTTACGATAGAAATTTTAACATTTCAACTTAATTAGTCTGTTAAAATCTGTGCAGGGAGGAAACTACTTCGAGATTGATTTGGATATCCACAGATTTAGTTACATTGCTCGAAAAGGTTTCGAAGCATTTCAAGACAGAATTAAACATTGTGTATTCGATTTTGGTCTGACAATTCAGGTAGCTATTTGAGCCCTGATCAAAACTAATGTTCGCATCAAAGGGTTAAATCCATCAATAGCCACCCAACTCTATCCTTAGTGTCACCATGTTCACTCAATTTGATTTTATTTCACCATGGCCACCCAATTTCATATAATTTTTCACTTGATTTTATTTCACCATGGCCACCCAATTTCAAAAAAATTTCACCATGGCCACTCAACTTCTTTTCACTAATTTTGAAAGGGTTAAAATGGTAACTTTGCAATATATATAATAAATAAAATTTAAAAAATAAAAATAAAAGTTTTTTTTAATTTAAAAAATGTTTTTTAAATAAGTTTTTATTTTATTCCAAAAACGTTTTTTAAATAAGTTTTTGTTTTATTTTATTTTTTTAGGAACTTTTTTTTAAAATAACTTTTTATTTTATTTTATTTCTCTAAGTAACATTTTTTTCAAATAATTTTTTATTTTATTTTTAAAATGTTTTTTTTTTTTTAATTAAGGTTATATTTTATTTTATTTTTTAAGTAACATTTTTTTAATAAGTTTTATTTTATTTTTTTAAGTTATTTTTAATATATAAGTTAAAGTTATTGTTTTATTTCTTTTAAAATTAGTGAAAAGAAGGTGGGTGACCATAGTGAGACATTATATGAAATTGGATAGTCATGGTAAAACGTCATATGAAATTGAGTGATCATAGTAAAATAAAATCAAATTAAATGATCATGATGATACTTGTATAAAGTTGAGTGACCATGATGAAATAATATCAAATTGGATGGACGTGGTGACACTAAGTATAAATTGAGTGATCATTGGTGGATTTAACCCTCACATAAAAACTTCTCAATTTCACGTTTTTTGGTGTAATGTGATGCAGGGAAACAAGACAGAAGATCTGCCAGAGCATATCATTTGTTGCTCAAGATTGAAGGAAGTTGACTGCGCTAAATATTGTCAACTCGGTTTCTGAGTCAAAACGGGAAATAAAGATCACTATGTACTTTCTATATACATCTGAAAGTATATCTTGTGTTACCCACGGGCAAGTTCTAATATAATCCTGCTGTTCAGTTGTACAGAATGGTTGAAGTTGAGTGTACAGCTCTATTGAAATATAAATATATCAAGCGAAATTTTCATTTCTTTCACCCCAAATTCTTCATTGAATGGTTACTAGAATTTGTATCTTCATTGACTGTTTGGTCCGTTTGATTGCAAGAATGTAATTTGGGTGGAAAGAAAATGAATTTCAGGAAATTGAATTACGTAAAATTTATTTTACTGAGAATGTGTTTGATTGGTATAATTTTTCACTAGAAAATGTTGAAATTTTCTATTTTTTGGTGTTCGTTTAACTTTGTTTTTTATGAAAATTGTCAATTAAAAGAATAAAATTTATTACAATTGGGGATAGATTATGTTTCAATTGCCAAAAAAAAAATAAAAATAATAAAGGCTGGATGGTGATAATTGGTTTTCCACAAAACCATGGAATTGGCACATGGGTGGAGGGAAGATGAAAAACAATTTGTATGGAAATTTTGGATTATCAAACAACACAAATTAAGTGGAAAATGGAGTTTCCATTTTCCATGGAAAATGGTGCTTTCTAACATGCCCTTGCTTTTCGGGATCCATGCTATCAAAGCATTCGGTATTCTAAAGCTAAAGTATTTGGTGATTATTCAATTAACCCTTGTAACAGAAATATAATACTATCAGAAAATCAGTAATCATCAAAGTATTCCAAAATGTTTGGAAAATGTTGGACTTGGGCTAGTGCTTCACTTCAATTGGGCTCTAGCCTTAGATTATAGGTTATTTTCTGCTTGGGCCATACTGGAGTTTCTTATTTGGGCCCTGAATACCGTTGCCAATTTATTTTAGTAACACGACTTTGGCTGTTTGATTACCTTTAATCTTGGCCTTTCATCTGCTTGTATTGTAGCTGTTAGATTTGTAGATTGTGACTGAATATAGATAGCCTCTCTCCATGCGGTTTTGAGTTTCTGAATCTGTGTGAGAAATTTCTAGGGTTCTCTCGTTTTGGTTCTCTTTCTGTAGTCTTGGTGGTTTTTCTCTGTATGGAGATTTCTTGAAAAGAACTCTTACCTTTAATTCATCTTACTAGAACAAGTTTTCCATAAGACTAGAAGAAAGGATAAAAAGCATCTCCAATATATTTCATGAATTATAGTTTTATGTGACAGATAAATTAAAAGACTTTCAATTTACGTGGTATTAATGATTAATTAATGGATAGTCATTCTCAAAATTGATTTCCAATATATTTTACGGAATGTTATCTAGGTGACTTTATTTCTCTTAAAACAAAAATAAAAATCATGTCTAAATCTAGATAGGAAATATAAATTTTGAAAAGAAATATAATTTTTTGAGTCACTCTATCTATACTAATGTTTGGATCTAGAAGAACTTCTCGGCAATGTCTGTTTTTTGTCTCCCTCATTGGCTTGCATTGAAGAGATTTTTAGTACATCATTTATTTTTGCTTCATAGCAAATTTGATAAGTGTATTTTATACACTTATTCAAGGTTTTAAAATGATAATATGCAGTTGCTTCTCGGATGAATTACGGTCTAAATTATTATATTTAATGTTGAATAGGTGAAATTCAATGATGGTACAGGAAATTGAAGGAAAACATTCCACCAACACACATATATATATATATAGGCAAAATATGGCGGAGTTTAGTGCCTACATTTTTCTTGAGAATTCTTCCATTGGCTTTACAATTCTATTCTCTAGATTTTCATGAATGGTGGTGGTATTCATTTCCAGCAATTATTGAGTCTCTAGAATATTTTACATGCTTAAGTCTAACAAATTCTAGATATTTAAAGTTGGTGATGATTTCTTCAATTCTCCCCTTTAGCACCAACTTTTCATTTTAACTCTTTTCTATTTCGTCACGCTCAATTTTGCCTCGACGAATTTTGAAGTGTTCGACCCTTTATTCAACGCATCTGCTGCTTCAAATATATACATGGCATTTCCATACTTTCCCCTCCATCAATTTCCAAATTGGAAAAATTGATACTTAATTTCCCACATTTGTCCAACCTTTTTATTTGAGGTTTTAAATTTGTACGTACCTCAATCTCGTGTTTTTTACTTGGCCTAATCTTCTTTGATTTACCACCTCACTTGATCTTTGTGTATTTTTTGTTTCCTCGTGGCTATGTTATACTTCTATAATTTCCTCTTGCAATTTGTCTCCCGTTTCCTTTAAATCTAGCAGCTCCTTCGCTGTGTATCCAAAGAATATACTTCTTCGAATAATTTTTTCGAGTCTAGTAGTTCTTCCCTCCATGAAGTCCACCACGAAGACTCTTCCTGAACCACGACGTCCTTTCTCGAGTCATCGATCCAATTATCTTTGCAATCCAATTGTTCAGGAACGACCACCATTGATGTGGCTTCATCCTTTAAGCTTGAATTTAATTTCTTTTCTCGGGCCTACTCAATTGTTGTTGTGGTTGCCTCAGCATCCCATTCTTTTTCACCAGTGTATTTATCTTCGTTGTTGGAGGTTGTTACATTACCTTCTGCTGGCCCCTTTTTAAACCAACTGTCTCTAGTATAATGGCCTCATTTTCCACATACAAAACACAAGTCATTAGATCATTGATATCTTTTATCTCTCTTGTCGCAATTTTGTTGAGCTCCTCTTGTTTGGTAGCTTCTTTTAATCTGTCCTTTAAATTTATCTTCTTTAAATTCCTTATAGTTTTGCTGACAAAATTGACCTCTTCTTTCATGACTAAATAATGCTTCTTTCTCTTCTTTTTTTATCGGGAGCCCTAACATTTACCTTGTCAACGCTTCTTGATCGGCCAACAAATTCTCAAGATTGACCAATGAAGGTTGCTCCTTACAACCTTGTATGCGGCAATAAAACTTCTAAATCCGGGTTTCAATCAATGTATAATTATTCTTCTTATTCGAGACTCCTAAATTTTACTTGAAGCATCTAACTCTGAAATTTTAGGANTGCAGCTCTTCCTACAAGAACCAAAATCATCTTCAGATCCTACCATGTATTGAGGATTTCTTTTAGATTCATCGTGAAGAACCCATGCGGGACATTGGATCCTTTTCAATCAATTGCTACTTGAACTGTTTGATGGTATATCAAACGTGCTCAAGTGTAACCATTTCTCAACTTCTACCGTGTAAGCTCAAAGGATCGGTAGTCTCATCAGGATGGAGAATGAAAAACAAGAAGCCATCGCCTTCCCTGGGTTTCACTGTCAAGAGAAGCAAAAAGAAACAAGAATATCATCAATATCAGAAAAGCAGATGATCCCACTTTAATGTTTCTATTTACGATACCTACAGTTCCATATAGACTCTCATTGAAACAAGAAGAAAGCAATATCAAGTCCAAAACATCAAAAGAAAAGTCAAGCCATTTTTAGAAAAACCAGACCAGTCATCACCCTTTTGCTGTCTTTCTCCAGCGTATAGAATTCAGTAAAAAACCGATGAGAGAAGAGAGGAGCAAAAAAATTGCCCTAAAGCATCTACATTGAGAGAACGAGAAATGAGCAAAATTTAACCATTAATACATACCTCTGAACTAGGGGAAACCATTTCTCCACCTTTCACAACATTCGACAAATACATTATCTACCGAATTGTTAATTAGCCTCGTCGCCAAAATAATCAAAGTGCGACTAATATTTCTAGAAGCGAGTCATTTACAGGGTAACAAGTTTTGGAATAGAATGAAGCTACCAAAAATATATATATATGTTGTTTAACCTTAGCGTTGGAAAGAAACATGCCAAAACATCCCATTAGAATATCCAAGCAGTAGATCATAGCTTAAATAATGTGTTCGTTACGTCATTTAATTGTAGATATCAATTCCATAAGAATTTTTAAGATTATTATTCAACTCTGAATTTGTCTTAGCAAGTACGAAGACTATTATTTTGGATTACCGGATTATTCCTAGGTGGTTTGAAGATTTATGTTAACCAAAATAATCGTCATAGACCACCCAAATTGACCCTTAGATTATCAATTCAACCTTTGCTATATTTGGTCATGTATTGCTGAGCTCAAAAGGTTTAAAAAAGAATATTTTTTTGTCGAGCGTCATTAGAAATGCAAAAAAGTTACTTATTTTAACTATATCTTTTATGGGTTGAAAAGGACAAGATGTCGATCATTTTATTAATTTACACCATTTGTCATGCAACTTTTTTGTTGTCAATTTAAAGGTGAACTTATCAAAATACTCGAACGAAATTACATTCTTTTGAATTTTATCATAATAAATTTAACATCAGTTATAAAACTTTTCTTTAGTCAATTTATTGTTAAACTTATCCAAATATGTCGACCAAAGATTGGTCAAAAGGAACCAATATATAGCACAAAATAAAAATCCATAATTCCCAGAAAAACGCTATTTTCTCGTCAGCCTATAGTCTACCGATTTCCTGCCTAGTTTGGACAGAGCTATTATTCTTCCCTTTGTTTGGACAATACTCGCCCTGATGGGGATATCCATGTGGGAACGAAAACATAATCTCTGCCCCGAACTCACACCAAAATTTATTATCTATGATATTCGTAGTCTGAGCGCGGCCCGTGGCCATCCACTGGGTGCCCACAAAATATGGTTCGTCAGGGTCCAATTGCTCGTGAATAATGAATGAGTCACGTCTAAAGTAAAAGAAAGAATTTTGGCATTAGTAGAGTTGAAAAAAGGGATTTGCAGAAGTTGACAGTATACATAAGCCATATACTTCCATAAATTCATTACACAAGCATTCACATAAAGCACATTTATGTACCAAAAGGAAGAAAAAAGCAAAAGAAAAAGAGGCTATGCATCCAGAAGAATAAAACATTTTCTGAAACATTCGAGTAAACAGAATCCCAAAGATCAAAGCACACTAAAAAGCTATAAATTCGTATCTGACATTGACACTTGATCAATTCTACAGTCAAAACTTTTGATGATTTGTCTTCATCAAATTGTTCTTTGGAATCTACAGAT
>NW_019234825.1:0-966 GCF_002742605.1 Olea europaea var. sylvestris
TGACTTGTTGATCGGAAACAAAAACCGCGCCGGGGGTAATTTCGTCATTTTTCTCGACTGTCTTGGAATTGGCTGAAATTTGGTAGTTTGATCGGAAATAAAAATCGCGCTAGGGGCAATTTCGTCATTTTTCTCGACTGCGTCGGAATGGGCTCAAATTTGACAGGTTTATCGGGAACAAAAATCGCGCTTGGGCAATTTAATCATTTTTTGCGACTGTGTCAGAATTGGCTGAAATTTGGCTTGTTGATCGGAAACAAAAACCGCCCCCGGGGGAATTTCGTCATTTTTCTCGACTGTGTCAGAATTGGCTGAAATTTGGCAGTTTAATCAGAAATAAAAATCGCCCCGGGGTCAATTTCGTCATTTTTCTCGACTGTGTCGGAATGGGCTCAAATTTGACAGAATAATCTGAAACAAAAATCGCCCCGGGGAAATTTCGTCATTTTTCGCGACTGTGTCGAAATTGGCTAAAATTTGACTGGTTGAGCGGAAACAAAAATCGCGCCGGGGGCAAATTCGTCATTTTTTCTCGACTGTGTCGGAATAGGCTCAAATTTGACAGATTGATCGAAAACAAAAATCGCGTCGGGGAAATTTCGTCATTTTTCGCTACTGTGTCGGAATTGGCTAAATTTGACAAGTTGATTGGAAACAAAAATCGCGCCGGGGGTAATTTCGTCATTTTTCTCGACTGTGTCGGAATGGGCTCAAATTTGACAGGTTGATCGGAAACAAAAATCGCGCCGGGTGTAATTTCGTCATTTTTCACGACTGTGTCGGAATCGGCTGAAATTTGACTTGTTGTTCGGAAACAAAAATCGCGCCGGGGGTAATTTCGTCATTTTTCTCGACTGTCTCGAAATTGGCTGAAATTTGGCAGTTTGATCGGAAATAAAAATCGCGCCGGGGGCAATTTCGTCATTTTTCTCGACTGTGTCGGAATGGGCTCAAATTTGACAGGTT
>NW_019234825.1:1105-2310 GCF_002742605.1 Olea europaea var. sylvestris
GGGGGCAATTTCGTCATTTTTCTCGACTGTGCCAGAATTGGCTGAAATTTGGCAGTTTGATCTGAAATAAAAATCGCGCCGGGGGCAATTTCATCATTTTTCTCAACTGTGTCGGAATGGGCTCAAATTTGACAGATTGATCGAAAACAAAAATCGCGTCGGGGAAATTTCGTCATTTTTCGCTACTGTGTCGGAATTGGCTAAATTTGACATGTTGATCGAAAACAAAAATCGCGCTGGGGGTAATTTCGTCATTTTTCTCGACTGTGTCGGATTGGCTCAAATTTGACAGGTTGATCGGAAACAAAAATCGCGCCGGGGGCAATTTCGTCATTTTTCGCGACTGTGTCGGAATGGGCTCAAATTTGACAGGCTGATCGGGAACAAAAATCGCTCCGGGTGTAATTTCGTCATTTTTCGCAACTACGCCGAAATTGACTCAAATTTGACCGGTTGATCGGAAATAAGAAACGTGCCGGGGTCAATTTCGTCATTTTTCTCGACTGTGTCGGAATGGGCTCAAATTTGACAGGTTGATCGGGAACAAAAAGCGCGCCGGGTGTAATTTCGTCATTTTTCGCGACTACGTCGAAATTGGCTGAAATTTGGCAGTTTGATCGAAAATAAAAATCGCGTCGGCGGCAATTTCGTCATTTTTCTCGACTGTGTCGGAATGGGCTCAAATTTGATAGGTTGATCGGGAACAAAAACCGCGCCGTGTGTAATTTCGTCATTTTTCGCCACTGTGTCGGAATTGGCTGAAATTTGACTTGTTGTTCGGAAACAAAAATCGCGCCGACGGCAATTTTGTCATTTTTCTCGACTGTCTCGGAATTGGCTGAAATTTGGCAGTTTGATCGGAAATAAAAATCGCGCCGGGGTCAATTTTGTCATTTTTCTCGACTGTGTCGGAATGGGCTCAAATTTGACAGGTTTATCGGGAACAAAAATCGCGCCGGGGCAATTTCATCATTTTTTTGCGACTGTATCGGAATTGGCTGAAATTTGATTTGTTGATCGGAAACAAAAGCCGCCCCGGGGGCAATTTCGTAATTTTTCTCGACTGTGTCAGAATTGGCTGAAATTTGGCAGTTTGATCTGAAATAAAAATCGCGCCGAGGTCAATTTCGTCATTTTTCTCGACTGTGTCGGAATGGGCTCAAATTTGACAGATTGATCGAAAACAAAAATCGCGTCGGGGAAAT
>NW_019234826.1:0-2310 GCF_002742605.1 Olea europaea var. sylvestris
TCGCGACGGCATCGGAACGGGCTAAAATTTGACAGGTTGATCGGAAACAAAAATCGCACCGGTGGCAAATTCGACATGTTTCGCGAAGGTGTCGGAATGGGCTAAAATTGGACTGGTTGATCAGAAAAAAATACTCCAGGGGTAATTTCGTCATCTTTCGCGACTGTGTCGGAATGGGCTAAAATTTGACAGGTTGATCGGAAACAAAAAACCTCGCCGGGGGCAATTTCGTCATGTTTCGCGACTGTGTCGGAATGGGCTAAAATTTGACTGGTTGATCGGAAACAAAAATCGAGCCGGGGGCAATTTCGGCATATTTTGCGACTGTGTTTGAATGGGCTAAAATTTGACAGGTTGATCGGGAACAAAAATCGCGCCGGGTGAATTTCGCCATTTTTCGCAACTGTGTCGGAATTGGCTAAAATTTAACAGGTTGATCGAAAACAAAGATTGCGCCGGGGCAATTTAATCATTTTTCGCGACGGTGTCAGAATCGGCTAAAATTTGACTGGTTGATCGGAAATAAAAATCGCATCGAGGGCAATTTCGACATTTTTCGCGACGGTGTCGGAATGGGCCAAAATTTGACTGGTTGATCGGAAACAAAAACCGCGCTAAGGGCAATTTCATCATTTTTCGCGACTGTGTCGAAATGGGCAAAAACTTGACAGGTTGATCGGAAACAAAAACCGCGCTAAGGGCAATTTCATCATTTTTCGCGACTGTGTCGAAATGGGCAAAAACTTGACAGGTTGATCGGAAACAAAAACCGCGCTAAGGGCAATTTCATCATTTTTCGCGACTGTGTCGAAATGGGCAAAAACTTGACAGGTTGATCGGAAACAAAAACCGCGCTAAGGGCAATTTCATCATTTTTCGCGACTGTGTCGAAATGGGCAAAAACTTGACAGGTTGATCGGAAACAAAAACCGCGCTAAGGGCAATTTCATCATTTTTCGCGACTGTGTCGAAATGGGCAAAAACTTGACAGGTTGATCGGAAACAAAAACCGCGCTAAGGGCAATTTCATCATTTTTCGCGACTGTGTCGAAATGGGCAAAAACTTGACAGGTTGATCGGAAACAAAAACCGCGCTAAGGGCAATTTCATCATTTTTCGCGACTGTGTCGGAATGGGCTAAAATTTGATAGGTTGATCGGAAACAAAAACCGCGTCGAGGGCAATTTCGTCATTTTTCGCAATAGTGTCGGAATAGGCTAAAATTTGACAGGTTGATCGGAAACAAAAACCGCGCTAAGGGCAATTTCATCATTTTTCGCGACTGTGTCGAAATGGGCAAAAACTTGACAGGTTGATCGGAAACAAAAAACCGCACCGTGGGCAATTTCGTCATTTTTCGCGACTGTGTCGGAATGGGCTAAAATTTGACAGGTTGATCGGAAACAAAAATCGCGCCGGGGGCAATTTAGACATTTTTCGCGACGGTGTCGGAATGGGCTAAAATTTGACTGGTTGATCGGAAAAAAAAATCGCGCCGGGGGCAATTTCTTCAGTTTTCTCGACTGTGCTGGAATGGGCTGAAATTTGGCAGGTTGATCGGAAATAAAAATCGCGCCGCAGGCAATTTCGACATTTTTCTCGACTATGTCGGAATGGGCTGAAATTTAGCAGGTTAATCGGAACTAAAAATCGCGCCGGGGGCAATTTTATCATTTTTCTCGATTGTGTCAGAATGGGCTAAAATTTGACTGGTTGATCGGAAACAAAAATCGCGCCTGGGGCAATTTCGTCATTTTTTGCGACTGTGTCAGAATGGGCTCAAATTTGACTGATTGATAGGAAACAAAAAATCGCACCGGGGCCCCCTCGTCATTTTTCGCAACGGCATCGGAACGGGCTAAAATTTGACAAGTTGATTGGAAACAAAAATCGCGCCGGTGGCAAATCCGACATGTTTCGAGAAGGTGTCGGAATGGGCTAAAATTTGACTGGTTGATCGAAAAAAATACTCCAGGGGCAATTTCGTCATCTTTCGCGACTGTGTCGGAATGGGCTAAAATTTGACAGGTTGAACGGAAACAAAAAACCGTGCCGGGGGCAATTTCGTCATGTTTCGCGACTGTGTCAGAATGGGCTAAAATTTGACTGGTTGATCGGAAGCAAAAATCTAGCCAGGGGCAATTTCGGCATTTTTCGCGACTGTGTTTGAATGGGCTAAAATTTGACAGGTTGATCGGGAACAAAAATCGCGCGCGGGCCAATTTCATCATTTTTCGCGACTGTGTTGGATAAATTTTGATCGGTTGATCGGAAACAAAAATCGCGCCGGGGGCAATTTCGTCATTTTTC
>NW_019234827.1:0-2310 GCF_002742605.1 Olea europaea var. sylvestris
GAACAAAACTCGCCCAAGGAGCAATTTCGTCATTTTTCGTGACGGTGTCGGAATGGGCTCAAATTTGACAGGTTGATCGGAAAAAAAGATCGCGCAGGGGGCAATTTCGTTATTTTTCGCGACGGTGTCGGAATGGGCTTAAATTTGACTGGTTGATCGGAAACAAAAATTTATCCAGGGGCAATTTCGTCATTTTTCGCAATGGAGTCGGAATGGGCTCAAATTTGACAGGTTGACAGGGAACAAAAATCTTGCAGGGGGGAATTTCGTCATTTTTCGCGACGGAGTCGAAATGGGCTCAAATTTGACAGGTTGACCGAGAAAAAAAAAAGCTAGGGGCAATTTCGTCATTTTTCGCGACGCTATCGGAATGGGCTCAAATTTGACTGGTTGATTGGAAACAAAAATCATGCCAGGGGCAATTTTGTCATTTTTACGAAGGTGTCGGAATGGGCTCAAATTTGACAGGTTGATCGGCCAAAAAAATCGCGCCAGGGGCAATTTCGTCATTTTTCGCGGTCGAGTCGGAATTGGCTCAAATTTGACTGGTTGATTGGAAACAAAAATCGATCCAGGCGGAATTTCGTCATTTTTCGCGACGGATTCGGAATGGGCTCAAATTTGACAGGTTGATCGGGAACAAAAATCGCGCATGGGGCAATTTCGTCATTTTTCGCGACGGTGTCGAAATGGGCTCAAATTTGACAGGTTGATCGGAAACAAAAATTTATCCGAGCAATTTCGTCATTTTTCTAGCCGATGTTGTAATCGGCTAAAATTTGAAAGGTTGATCGGAAACGAAAATCGCGCAGGGGGCAATTTCGTCATTTTTCGCGACGGAGTCGAAATGAGCTCAAATTTGACAGGTTGATCGGAAACAAAAATTTATCCGAGCAATTTCGTCATTTTTCTAGCCGGTGTTGTAATCGGTTAAAATTTGAAAGGTTGATCGGAAACGAAAATCGCGCAGGGGTCAATTTCGTCATTTTTCGCGACGGTGTTGGAATGGGCTAAAATTTGAAAGGTTGACCGGGAACAAAAATCTCGCCAGGGGGAATTTTGTCATTTTTCGCGACGGTGTCGGAATGGGCTCAAATTTGACAGGTTGATCGGGAAGAAAATCGCGCCAGGGTCGATTTCGTCATTTTTCGCGACGGTGTCGGAATGGGCTTAAATTTGACTGGTTGATCGGAAACAAAAATTTATCCGGGCGCAATTTTGTCATTTTTTCGACGGGGTCGGACTGGGCTCAAATTTGACAGGTTGATCGTAAACATAAATCGCGCCGGGAGCAATTTCGTCATTTTTCGCGACGGAGTCGGAATGGGCTCAAATTTGACAGGTTGATCGGTGACAAAAATCACGGCAGGGGCAATTTCGTCATTTTTCGCGACGGTGTCGGAATGGGCTCAAATTTGACAGGTTGATCGGAAACAAAAATCGGCCAGGGTCAATTTCGTCATTTTTCACGACGAAGTCGGAATGAGCTCAAATTTGACAGGTTGACCGGTAACAAAAATCTCGCCGGGGGGAATTTTGTCATTTTTCTCGACGAAGTCCGAATGGGCTCAAATTTAACAGGTTGATCGGTAACAAAAATCGCACCAGTGGCAATTTCGTCATTTTTCGCGACGGTGTCGGAATGGCCTCAAATTTGACTGGTTGATCGGAAACAAAAATTTATCCGGGGCGCAATTTCGTCATTTTTCGCGACGGGGTCGAATTGGGCTCAAATTTGACAGGTTGATCGTAAACGAAAATCGCGCCGGGAGCAATTTTGTGATTTTTCGCTACGGAGTCGGAATGGGCTCAAATTTGATAGGTTGATCGGAGACAAAAATCACGCCATGGGCAATTTCGTCATTTTTACAAAGGTGTCGAAATGGGCTCAAATTCGACAGGTTGATCGGAAACAAAAATCGCGCAAGGGGAATTTCGTCATTTTTCGCGACCGAGTCGGAATGGGCTCAAATTTGACAGGTTCATCGGAAACAAAAATCGATTCAGGGGGAAATTCGTCATTTTTCGCGACGGATTCGGAATGGGCTCAAGTATGACAGGTTGATCGGGAACAAAAATCGCCCAAGGAGCAATTTCGTCATTTTTCGTGAAGGTGTCGGAATGGGCTCAAATTTGACAGGTTGATCGGAAACAAAGATCGCGCAGGGGGCAATTTCGTTTTTTTCGCAATGGAGTCGGAATGGGCTCAAATTTGACAGGTTGACAAGGAACAAAAATCTCGCCGGGGGGAATTTCTTCATTTTTCACGACGGAGTCGGAATGGGCTCAAATTTGACAGGTTGATCGGGA
>NW_019234828.1:0-343 GCF_002742605.1 Olea europaea var. sylvestris
CGTCGCGAAAAATGATGAAATTACCCCTGCGCGATTTTTGTTTCCCATCAATCAGTCAAATTTTAGCCGATTTCGACACCGTCTCGAAAAATGACAAAATTACCCCCGGCGCGATTTTTGTTATCCATCAATCTGTCAAATTTGAGCCAATTTCGACACCGTCGCGAAAAATGACGAAATTGCCACCGGCGTGATTTTTGTTTCCGATCAATCTGTCAAATTTTTGCTCATTCCAACACCTTCTAAAAAATGACGAAATCGCCCCCGCGCGATTTTTGTTTCCCATCAATCAGTCAAATTTTAGCCGATTCCGACAACGTCGCGAAAAATGACAAAATTGCCC
>NW_019234828.1:507-1702 GCF_002742605.1 Olea europaea var. sylvestris
TGATTTCGACACTGTCGCGAAAAATGACGAAATTGCCACCGGCGTGATTTTTGTTTCCGATCAATCTGTCAAATTCTAGCGGATTACGACACCGTCGCGAAAAATGACGAAATTGCCCCGGGGCGATTTTTGTTTCCGATCAAACCGTCAAATTTTATCCGATTTCGACACCGTCGCGAAAAATGACGAAATTGCCCCGGGGCGATTTTTGTTTCCGATCAAACCGTCAAATTTTATCCGATTTCGACACCGTCGCGAAAAATGACGAAATTGCCCCGGGGCGATTTTTGTTTCCGATCAATCAGTCAAATTTTAGCCGATTCCGACACCGTCACGAAAAATGACGAATTTGCCCCTGCGTGATTTTTGATTCCCATCCATCGGTCAAATTTTAGCCGATTTCGACAACGTCGCGAAAAATGAAGAAATTGCGCACGGCGCGATTTTTGTTTCCCATCAATCAGTCAAATTTTAGCCGATTCCGACACAGTCACGAAAAATGACGAAATTGCCCCGGGGCGATTTTTGTTTCCGATCAATCTGTCAAATTTGAGCCAATTTCGACACCGTCACGAAAAACTACGAAATCGCCCCCGACGCGATTTTTGTTTCCCATCAATCAGTCAAGTTTTAGCCGATTTCGACACCGTCGCGAAAAATGACGAAATTACCCCCGGCGCGATTTTTGTTTCCCATCAATCAGTCAAATTTTAGCCGATTCCGACACCGTCACGAAAAATGACGAAATTGCCCCTGCGCGATTTTTGATTCCCATCCATCGGTCAAATTTTAGCCGATTTCGACACCGTCGCGAAAAATGACGAAATTGCCCCCTACGCGATTTTTGATTCCCATCCATCGGTCAAATTTTAGCCGATTTCGACACCGTCACGAAAAAAGACGAAATTACCCCTGCGCGATTTTTGTTTCTCAACAATCAGTCAAATTTTAGCCGATTTCGACACCGTCGCGAAAAATGACGAAATTGCCCCCGACGCGATTTTTGTTTCCCATCAATCAGTCAAATTTTAGCCGATTTCGACGCCGTCACGAAAAAAGACGAAATTACCCCTGCGCGATTTTTGTTTCTCAACAATCAGTCAAATTTTAGTCGATTTCGACACTGTCGCGAAAAATGACGAAATTGACTCCGGCGCGATTTTTGTTTCCGATCAATCTGTCAAATTTTTGCTCA
>NW_019234828.1:2129-2309 GCF_002742605.1 Olea europaea var. sylvestris
CCGATTTCGACACCGTCGCGAAAAATGATGAAATTACCCCTGCGCGATTTTTGTTTCCCATCAATCAGTCAAATTTTAGACGATTTCAACACCATCCCGAAAAATGACGAAATTACCCCCGACGCGATTTTTGTTGTCCATCAATCTGTCAAATTTGAGCCAATTTCGACACCGTCGCGA
>NW_019234829.1:0-2309 GCF_002742605.1 Olea europaea var. sylvestris
CAGGTTGATCGGAAACAAAAATCGCGCCGGGGGTAATTTCGTCATTTTTCGCGACTGCGTTGGAATGGGATCAAATTTGACAGTTTGATCGGGAACAAAAATCGCGCCGAGTGTAATTTCGGCAATTTTCGCGACTGTGTCGGAATTAGCTTAAATTTGACGGGTTGATCGGAAAAAAAAATCGCGCCGGGGGCAATTTCGCCATTTTTCTCGACCTTGTCGGAATTGAATGAAATTTGGCGGTTTGATCGGAAATAAAAATCGCGCCGGCGGAAATTTCGTCATTTTTCTCGACTGTGTCGGAAATGGCTCAAATTTGACAGGTTCATCGGGAACAAAAACTGCGCCGGGTGTAATTTCTTCATTTTTCGCGACTGTGTCGGAATTGGCTAAACTTTGACTGGTCGATCGAAAACAAAAATTGCGTCGGGGGCAATTTCGTCTTTTTTCGTGACTGTGTTGGAATGGGCTCAAATTTGACAGGTTGATCGGGATCAAAAATCGCGCCGGGTGTAATTTCGTCATTTTTCGCGACTGTGTCGGAATTGGCTAAAATTTGAACGGTTGATCGGAATCAAAAATCGCGCCTGGGTCAATTTCGTCATTTTTCTCGACTGTGTCGAAATTGGCTGAAATTTTGCAGTTTGGTCGGAAATAAAAATCGCGCCGGGGGCAATTTCGTCATTTTTCTCGACTGTGTCGGAATGGGCTCAAATTTGACAGGTTTATCGGGAACAAAAACCGCGCCGGGGGAAATTTCGTCATTTTTCTCGACTATATCGGAATGGGCTAAAATTTGACTGGTTGATCGGAAACAAAAATCGCGCCGGGGGCAATTTCGTCATTTTTTTCGACTGTGTCGAAATTGGCTGAAATTTGGCGGTTTGATCGGAAATAAAAATCGCGCCGGGGAAATTTCCTCATTTTTCTCGACTATATCGGAATGGGCTAAAATTTGACTGGTTGATCGGAAACAAAAATCGCGCCGGGGGCAATTTCGTCATTTTTTTCGACTGTGTCGAAATTGGCTGAAATTTGGCGGTTTGATCGGAAATAAAAATCGCGCCGGGGAAATTTCCTCATTTTTCTCGACTATATCGGAATGGGCTAAAATTTGACTGGTTGATCGGAAACAAAAATCGCGCCGGGTGTAATTTCGTCATTTCTCGCGACTGTGTCGGAATTGGCTAAAATTTGACTGGTTGATCGGGATCAAAAATCGCGCCGGGGACAATTTCGTCATTTTTCTCGACTGTGTCGAAATTGGCTGAAATTTGGCGGTTTGATCGGAAATAAAAATCGCGCCGGGGGAAATTTCCTCATTTTTCTCGACTATATCGGAATTGGCTAAAATTTGACTTGTTGATCGGGAACAAAAATCGCTCCGGGTGTAATTTCGTCATTTTTCGCGACTGTGTTGGAATTGGCTGAAATTTGACGGGTTGATAGGGAACAAAAATCGCGCCGGGTGTAATTTCGTCATTTTTCGCGACTGTGTCGGAATTGGCTAAAATTTGACTGGTTGATCGGAAAAAAAAATCGCGTCGGGGGCAATTTCGTCATTTTTCTCGACTGCGTCGGAATCGGCTAAAATTTGAATGGTTGATCGGAAACAAAAATCGCGCAGCAGGCAATTTCCTCATTTTTCTCGATTGTGTCGGAATTGGCTGAAATTTGGCAGTTTGATCGGAAATAAAAATCGCGCCGGGAGCAATTTCGTCATTTTTCTCGACTTTGCCGGAATGGGCTAAAATTTCACTGGTTGATCCGGAACAAAAATCGCGCCGGGTGTAATTTCGTCATTTTTCGCGACTGTATCGGAATTGGCTTAAATTTGACTGGTTGATCGGAAAAAAAATCGCGGCGGGGGCAATTTCGTCATTTTTCTCGACTGTGTCGGAATTGGCTTAAATTTGGCAGTTTTATCGGAAATAAAAATTGCTCCAGGGGCAATTTCGTCATTTTTCTAGACTGTGCCGGAATGGGCTCAAATTTGATAGGTTGATCGGAAACAAAAATCGCGACGGGGGTAATTTCGTCATTTTTCGCGAATGCGTTGGAATGGGATCAAATTTGACAGGTTGATCGGGAACAAAAATAGCGCCGGGTGTAATTTCATCATTTTTCGCGACTGTGTCGAAATTGGCTAAATTTTGACGGGTTGATCGCAAACAAAAATCGCGTCAGGGGCAATTTCGTCATTTTTCTCGAATGTGTCGGAATGGTCTCAAATTTGGCAGGTTGATCGGGAACAAAAATCGCGCCGGGTGTAATTTCGTCATTTTTCGCGACTGTGTCGGAATTGGCTA
>NW_019234830.1:0-2309 GCF_002742605.1 Olea europaea var. sylvestris
CATATAAATATAAGAAACATCAACCATACATAGGTATAGTATGTTTGATTAGTCAAGGAATCATATTAAACTGGTATAATATTAAATTGAGCTTCTTTGCTTCTTTACAAAGGAAAAGGAACTCTCTCATGATGCTAATTCAAAAGTAATTAAGTACCAAGACGTAAGCAAAGATCATTATTTCCAGCCAAGATGAACAGTTACCTTTAACTTTGCAACATATCTCACAAACTTTAGAGCCATTCAAGCTGCTAGGTAACAAATGCATGCCAACCAATTCCTATAACAACTTGAGTATTTCAATTGTAATTCTCAGCCGTGGACACCCATTCCTTTTTTTCCATCCTTCACAACTGACCAATCCATAAACCATCATGTTTCTACTTGTATACTATAGGGTGGTAGAATGATGGGAGTGGCACAAAGTGAATTTGATAGGAAGGTATAGTGGGAAAACGAGAAGGTAGATAAGGGGGTTGAACATTGATGGAGCAGAGTTGGAGGTACAAAAGAGGCTGGACAGGGTTGGTAGTAGACATATGCTTTCATGATTAGTCACTTCGAGCCCAGAGAGAAAAAAGAAATAATGCTAAATAAAGCTTTGCATATCACTTCAAAGATGCAGACGTGAAAAAAGAAAAGGTTTTGGAGTTTGTTGTGTAAAAATTGGATGCAAGATAGACTCAACTCCTTCACAGGAATAAGATCAAATTGCATTTTGCAAATCAGTGAATCAAACAACAACATATTAAGCTCAATTTGCATTTTGATTTTGAGAAATGAAACCAAATCCACCATTTTTGTTCAACAAAACAACAAGGGCAATCAAGGGCAAATGGTGGCCTACCGCAGTGACCTTATGTTGTGAGATGGGAAAGGGAAGAGAAAAAGAGACTAGAAGAATTGGAGAATTAGGAGAAATTTGTGTAAGAAAATAGTTCAATAATATAAAATCCATTGTCTACAATTTATTTATTTATATATTTTGGAAATAAATCATCATTCTCATCATATGAATCACCGTGAATAGCAGATGAATACAAATTGAAACAAAATCCACCCAGTCCTTAAGGATCGGAACAAGCATATATACCAAGAAATTTCTAACAAGAATATTAGTTGAAATAGGGATTTTAGGTACAATAGAAAGGAATGGTGTAACCGGAGGGGTGAACCGTGTAATACAGAGTTGAGCTTGGCCTTGTCTCTGCCTAAAAAATTTCCTAAAATAATAACTTATATATGTTACAAGAAAATAAATCAACATCTCCCAGTAAGAAACCAATTTACTTCACTATAGGAAGGTCTCCATCCCTTCCTCCAGGCTAAAAGTAACTCAGACTCTAGTGACCTAACTATAAATATTGTTGGAGCAAATGTGGATCAAGGTATCAAACCCTTCTTTTATTAAAAAAGTATCATTTGTAAAGGGATGATCTTTGCATTGAACTATGAATTGTCAACAACCACAAGACGGTGAAACAACACAATGATTCGCCAAAGTATCTATAATAACTTCGGCAGGCTCTACACAAGCAGGAGGGTAAGGAATGGGTACAAAGGACTATCCTAACCAAGATTGAAAACAGGTGAAAAGCCTAAATATTGCACAGACCACATTGAAGAGCTGATAGTGCGTACATTGTCTACTGCAAGAGTCTGAATCTGAGAGGCACGTGGTGGTTTTTCGGTGGTTGGTGGTGGAGGGAGATGACAGGGTATAGATCGGTTAGGCAATGCAGATCGGTGGTGTATGATCTAATACACGACTATATGTTACGGTGCATGCCTTTCACGTGCAGACATTAGATTGTGAAAGTTTGGACTGATTTGATTAGTGACAGGTGTTAGTAATTGATTGGGATATGGGATTGGGGTGCATTGACTGCAATGGAGCTTGACTCCAATAGGTCAGATGGGCACTGGCTGGTAGTGGTGACTAGCATGGATTGTTGATTAGGCTGCAATTCATAGGGATTACGTAGTGTAGATGTTGGCAAGTCAAATGGGATACTAATTTGGCCAGTTGTTGGTATTGCCAGTTTATTAAGCCAAGAGATTCTGAAAACAGGCAACTTGACAAATCTTTTCATACAAATGAATTGCGCTCTACAATTCTGTTCGATATATAGTAAGCAAATATTTTTGTTGAACCCTTTTTTGTGCTGATGAATAGCTTTCTCCGACGAATGTACCATGAATAATAAGTTTTCTTTTTCTTTTTCATTTTTAACTGATGTGCTATACTGTTAATTGTAGATTTTGAGAAGGGTTTGATTCGAGGAAAGAGTGTTCTATGATGCCAATTA
>NW_019234831.1:0-320 GCF_002742605.1 Olea europaea var. sylvestris
CTGCGTTTCATTCAATTAAGTCGATGATGAAATCCTTGGCCAAGGTGTACTCATAAGTCGAAAAGGAGTTTTTGATTTATATTAATTTAATAGTGGAATGAAAGATATGATCGATGATCGAGATTGACACAATTTCATATCTCGTAATTGATCGGATCGTATTGACGAAGGGATAATAGTTTCAATGTAAACGAACGAATTTGGTTTTGTCATACCACGTAATATTTCCCATCACATATATTGCCCTGACACATTGCTAGATGTCAATCAGGGACGGTGAGTGTGAATTGACGATAAATTAAAAGGGTGTATTAATTTAT
>NW_019234831.1:508-2309 GCF_002742605.1 Olea europaea var. sylvestris
CCGGGTCCGTTTGGGTTTATATATATATGCAGCTAGGGTTTGAGGTCCAATAAGGGATTCATTATTCTTGCTAGCACAAGAAAGAAACCCTAGCAGTTGTTGTCTTCTCTCTGTGTGGATTTCATTGGAGGCTGGACAATTGGACAGCTGTGGGAGGCAGATTCAAGCTGCTGGAAAGGAACAATGCGAAAGAATTTGCAAATCACAAGTAAAGGTATATTTCTAATCACAGTTTTTATTTAAATACAAAGCTGAATCCTGAATGGGAATTGAAATTTGTTAAATTCCGCTGTGCATGTTTAAGTAAATTCCCAACATAAACCATTGCCCCCTTCTTATCATCTTTCCTTGCCAGACCATTTGCTACAGCACTGGCAGAAGCTCCACTGACTTCAGCTCGATGATAAGGTAAGTGCCAAGGAACAAAATATTCCTGTTGGGATGCACAGTTCTCTTCAGTTTTAGAAGCCAGTGACTGATCTCCATATCTAGAGTTCGATTGCACAATTTCATGTGATGCTACATCTGAAGATTCGGCAGGAAAATCTTTCGACTGCTCCCCAGGACCATTTTCAGCAGTTTCAGGGATGCCGTCTAGAGCAAATGTAGATGTCGCATTGTGAATTCGAGGGCTACCAGGACCTATCCACTCTTCTAAATACTTCTGAGTAAGCGGAGTCCATTTGTTAATCAATGATCTATCTTCTTGTTCCCTAGCCCAAACTGTAATTAGGACAAGGCCACCTGTTTTAACAACACGAATCAATTCATCTACTGCTTTCCTCCTCCTGCTTTCTGTGCTCAGGTGATGTAACACAGCAATGGAAATTGCAGCATCGCTGTAACCAGTTTGTTAAGGAAGATTTACTGCATCAGCAACTAAAACTTCATGCCCTTTACCTGCACATATACTGATAAGAGGAGGACTAATATCACCGCCAATGAAATGGCAATTGGGATTTAAACCCAAGTATTTCCCATTTCCACATCCAGCATCTAAGACGAGCGATCCTTGAGGCAAAGAGTTCAAGAACATTTGCACTTTGGGCCATTTTGCAAACCTGGTAGAACTAAAATGGGGAGCAATTGCATCATAAACACGAAGAACATACTTCTTCTCAATTTCTGGGGTCGAGTGAACTTCTGAGGATGGACATTTTTGCTCAGTCCTCCTAGATAAAGGTAGTAAAACCTGAGATTCTGCATCAGACACATGGGGACATACACCAGAGGAATTATCTACCCCGACTCCTTTCATGCTGCACAGACCTCTCATATGATTATGGGCGGCAGTAAATATGACAGTTAAGCAAGCCAAGACTCCGTCAATGCAAAATATTCTAGGTCCCACAGTCGCAGGATTAAGGATCATGCCATTATAAACAAGGCGACATTCTGTAATAGCAATACCAAGAGAAATAAGTTCAACTCTGCAAATGCATGAAAGAACAACTATAATGCAACAAAACAACTCGAAAGATAGCTAATTAGAACTTAAAAGTGCCTGTTAACAAGAATTAAGATAGTCTCTCCTAAATAATATAAATAAAGCAAAATAAAAACAGTTGCCTTTATCTGAAAACAAAAGAACATCCAAAAAAGAGAAAGAAATGCAGATTATCTGCTATTCAGATTAGACAGTCAATTCCTATCAAGGAACACATACAGTTTATTTGCAGCTAAACAAATATCTCCAAACTTATTTCCACAAAACAGACGGAAATAAAAAAATAAAAAATAAAAAGCGAAAAAGAAGTCTCTTTAGTGCATGTTTACAAAATATTCTGTGCATAAAAAAAAC
>NW_019234832.1:0-465 GCF_002742605.1 Olea europaea var. sylvestris
AATCGGCTAAAATTTGACTGATTGATCGTGAACAAAAATCGCGCCGGGGGCAATTTCGTCATATTTCGCGACGGTGTCGGAATAGGCTAAAATTTGACTGATTGATCGAGAAAAAAAATCGCGCCGGGGGCCATTTCGTCATATTTCGCGACGGTGACGGAATCGGCTAAAATTTGACTAATTGATCGGAAACAAAAATCGCGCCGGGGGTAATTTCGGGATTTTTCGCGACGGTGTCGGAATCGGCTAAAATTTGAGTAATTGATCGGAAACAAAAATCGCGCCGGGGGCAATTTCGTCATTTTTCGCGACGCTGTCTGAATCGGCTAAAATTTGACTGATTGATTGGGATCAAAAATCGAGCCGGGGGCAATTTCGTCATTTTTCGCGGCGGTGTCCGAATCTGCTAAAATTTGACTGATTGATCGGAAACAAAAATCGCGCCGGGGGCAATTTCGTCATTTT
>NW_019234832.1:731-921 GCF_002742605.1 Olea europaea var. sylvestris
AATTTCGTCGTTTTTCGCGACGGTGTCTGAATCGGCTAAAATTTGACTGATTGATAGGAAAAAAAAATCACGCCGGGGGCAATTTCGTAATATTTCAAAACAGTGTTGGAATCGACTAAAATTTTAATAATTGATTGGAAACAAAAATTGCGCCGGGGGCAATTTCGTCATTTTTCGCGACGGTGTCGGA
>NW_019234832.1:1113-2309 GCF_002742605.1 Olea europaea var. sylvestris
CGGAATCGGCTAAAATTTGACAGATTGATCGGAAACAAAAATCGCGCCGGGGGCAATTTCGTCATTTTTCGCGACGGTGTCGGTATCGGCTAAAATTTGACAGATTGATCGGAAACAAAAATCGCGCCGGGGGCAATTTCGTCATTTTACGCGACGGTGTCGGAATCGGCTAAAATTTGACTGATTGATCGTAAACAAAAATCGCGCCGGGGGCAATTTCGTCAGTTTTCGCTACGGTGTCGGAATCGGCTAAAATTTGACTGATTGATCGGAAACGAAAATCGAGCCGGGGACAATTTCGTCAGTTTTCCCTACGGTGCCGGAATCGGCTAAAATTTGACTGATTGATCGGAAACAAAAATCGCGCAAGGCTTAATTTCGTCATTTTTCGCGACGGTGTCTGAATCGGCTAAAATTTGACTGATTGATCGGGAACAAAAATCGCGCCGGGGGCAATTTCGTCATATTTCGCGACGGTGTCGGAATCGGCTAAAATTTGACTGATTGATCGGAAACTAAAATCGCGCCGGGGCCAATTTCGTCATTTTTTGCGACGGTGTCCGAATCCGCTAAAATTTGACTGATTGATCGGAAACAAAAATCGCGTCGGGGGCAATTTCGTCATTTTTCGCGACGGTGTCGGAATCGGCTAAAATTTGACTGATTGATCGGAAACAAAAATCGCGCCGGGGGCAATTTCGTCATTTTTCGTGACGGTGTCGGAATCGGCTAAAATTTGTCTGATTGATCGGAAACAAAAATCGCGCAGGACTCAATTTCGTTATTTTTCGAGACGGTTTCGGAATCGGCTAAAATTTGACTGATTGATCGGAAACAAAAATCGCGCACTGCTTAATTTCGTCATTTTTCGCGACGGTGTCTGAATCGGCTAAAATTTGACTGATTGATCGGGAACAAAAATCGCTCCGGGGGCAATTTCGTCATATTTCGCGACGGTGTCGGAATCGGCTAAAATTTGACTGATTGATCGGAAAAAAAAAATCGCGCCGGGGCCAATTTCGTCATTTTTTGCGACGGTGTCTGAATCGGCTAAAATTTGACTGATTGATCGGAAACAAAATTCGCGCCAGGGGCAATTTCGTCATTTTTGCTACGGTGTCGGAATCGGCTATAAATTGACAGATTGATCGGAAACAAAAATCGAGTCGGGGACAATTTCGTCATTTTTCGCGACG
>NW_019234833.1:0-2309 GCF_002742605.1 Olea europaea var. sylvestris
AAACGGACATCGTGTGCAAAAGTTACGCTCAATTCTTCGTACGCCAACTCTCCAAGCGTTCCAAATATGCAAGTGCTCATTCTCTCGATAAATTGCTAAAATCCCTCATACGTCATGACGATGTGGTGAGTTCAATCCAAAACGATCGCTACATTTCCAAAAAGTACTTATGGGCCCAAAACGGACACCGTGTGCAAAAGTTAAACTCAATTCTTCGTACGCCGACACTCCAAGCGTTCCAGATATGCAAGTGCTCATTCTTTCAAAAAATGGCCAAATTCACTCGTACGTCACGAAGAAGTGGTGAGTTCAATCCGAAACGGTCGCTATATTTCCAAAAAGTACTTTTGGACCCAAAACGGAAACCGTGTGCATAGTTTACGCTCAATTCTTCGTATGCCAACTCTCCAAGCATTCCAAATATGCAAGTGCTCATTCTTTCGAAAAATGGCCAAAATCACTCATACGTCATGAAGAAGTGGTGCGTTCAATCCGAAACGGTCACTACATTTCCAAAAAGTACTTATGGAACCAAAACGAACACCGTGTGCAAAAGTTACGCTCAATTCTTCGTTCGCCGACTCTCCAAGCGTTCTAAATATGCAAGCGCTCATTTTCTCAAAAAATGGCCAAAATCACTCGTACATCATGACGAATTGGTGAGTTCAATCCAAAACGGTCTTTACATTTCCAAAAAGTACTTATGGCCCCAAAATGGACACCGTGTGCAAAAGTTACGCTCAATTCTTCGTACGCCAACTCTCCAAGCATTCCAAGTATGTAAGTGCTCATTCTTTCGATAAATGGCCAAAATCCCTCGTACGTCACGACGAAGTGTAGAGTTCAATACAAAATGGTCGCTACACTTCCAAAAAGTCATTATGGGCCCAAAATGGACACCGTGTGCAAAGGTTACGCTCAATTCTTCGTCCGCCGACTCTCCAAGCGTTCTAAATATGCCAGTGCTCATTCTTTCAAAAAAAAGGCCAAAATCCCTCGTACGTCATGAGGAAGTGGTGAGTTCAATCCAAAACGGTCGCTACATTTCCAAAAAGTAGTTATGGGCCCAAAACGGACACCGTGTGCAAAAGTTAAACTCAATTCTTCGTACGCCGACTCTCCAAGGGTTCCAAATATGCATGTGCTCATTCTTTCAAAAAATGGCCAACATCACTCGTACGTCGTGAAGAAGTGGTGAGTTCAATCCGAAACGGTCGCTATATTTCCAAAATGTACTTATGGACCCAAAACGGAAACCGTGTGCAAAATTTACGCTCAATTCTTCGTATGCCAACTCTCCAAGCGTTCCAAATATGCAAGTGCTCATTCTTTCGATAAATGGCCAAAATCACTCATACGTCATGAAGAAGTGGTGAGTTCAATCCGAAACGGTCACTACATTTCCAAAAAGTACTTATGGAACCAAAACGAACACCGTGTGCAAAAGTTACGCTCCATTCTTCGTTCGCTGACTCTCCAAGCGTTCTAAATATGCAAGTGCTCATTCTTTCGAAAAATAGCCAAAATCACTCGTACATCAGGACAAATTGGTGAGTTCAATCCAAAACGGTCGTTACATTTCCAAAAAGTACTTATGGCCCCAAAACGGACACCGTGTACAAAAGTTACGCTCAATTCTTCGTACGCCAACTCTCCAAGCGTTCCAAATATGCAAGTGCTCATTCTTTCGATAAATGGCCAAAATCCCTCGTACGTCATGACGAAGAGGGGAGTTCAATCCAAAACGATCGCTACAATTTGAAAAAATACTTATGAACCCAAAACGGACACGGTGTGCAAAAGTTACGCTCAATTCTTCGTCCGCCAACTCTCCAAGCGTTCTAAATATGCAAGTGCTCATTCTTTCGATAAATGGCCAAAATCCCTCGTACGTCATGACGAAGAGGGGAGTTCAATCCAAAACGATCGCTACAATTTGAAAAAATACTTATGAACCCAAAACGGACACGGTGTGCAAAAGTTACGCTCAATTCTTCGTCCGCCAACTCTCCAAGCGTTCCAAATATGCAAGTGCTCATTCTTTCGATAAATGGCCAAAATCCCTCGTACGTCATGACGAAGTGGTGAGTTCAATCCAAAACGATCGCTACAATTTGAAAAAATACTTATGGACCCAAAACGGACACTGTGTGCAAAAGTTACGCTCAATTCTTCGTCCGCCAACTCTCCAAGCATTCCAAATATGCGAGTGCTCATTCTATCGATAAATGGCCAAAATCCCTCGTACGTCACGATGAAGTGGTGAGTTCAATCCAAAACGGTCCCTACATTTCCAAAAAGTACTTATG
>NW_019234834.1:0-2308 GCF_002742605.1 Olea europaea var. sylvestris
ACCGTCGCGAAAAATGACGAAATTGCCCCCGGCACGATTTTTGTTTCCGATCAATCTGTCAAATGTTTGCCCATTCCGACACCCTCGCGAAAAATGATGAAATTGCCCCCGGCGCGATTTTTATTTCCGATCAATCAGTCAAATTTAAGCCCATTCCGACACTGTCGCGAAAAATGATGAAATTGCCCCCGGCGCGATTTTTGTTTCCGATCAATCTGTCAAATGTTTGCCCATTCCGACACCATCGCGAAAAATGACGAAATTGCCCCCGGCGCGATTTTCGTTTCCGATAAATCTGTCAAATTTTACCCGATTCCGACACCGTCGGGAAAAATGACGAAATAGCTGATTTCGACACCGTCGCGAAAAATGACGAAATTGCCCCCGGCGCGATTTTCGTTTCCGATAAATCTGTCAAATTTTACCCGATTCCGACACCGTCGGGAAAAATGACGAAATAGCTGATTTCGACACCGTCGCGAAAAATGACGAAATTGCCCCCGGCGCGATTTTCGTTTCCGATAAATCTGTCAAATTTTACCCGATTCCGACACCGTCGGGAAAAATGACGAAATAGCTGATTTCGACACCGTCGCGAAAAATGACGAAATTGCCCCCGGCGCGATTTTCGTTTCCGATAAATCTGTCAAATTTTACCCGATTCCGACACCGTCGGGAAAAATGACGAAATAGCTGATTTCGACACCGTCGCGAAAAATGACGAAATTGCCCCCGACGTGATTTTTGTTTCCGATCAATCTATCGAATTTTAGCCGATTTCGACACCATCGCGAAAAATGACGAAATTGCCCTCAGCGCGATTTTTGTTTCCGATTAATCTGTCAAATTTTACCCGATTCCGACACCGTCGGGAAAAATGACGAAATAGCTGATTTCGACACCGTCGCGAAAAATGACGAAATTGCCCCCGGCGCGATTTTTGTTTCCGATCAATCTTTCGAATTTTAGTCGATTTCGACACCGTCGCGAAAAATGACGAAATTGCCCCCGGCGCGATTTTTGATTCCGATCAATCTTTCAAATTTTTACCCATTCCGACATCGTCGCGAAAAATGACGAAATTGCCCCCAGCGCGATTTTTGTTTCCGATCAATCTGTCGAATTTTAGCCGATTTCGACACCGTCGCGATAAATGACGAAATTGCCCCCGGCGCGATTTTTGTTTCCGATCAATCTGTCAAATTTTAGCCAATTCCGACACTGTCGCGAAAAATGACGAAATTGCCCCCGACGCGATTTTTGATTCCGATCAATCTTTCAAATTATTGCCCATTCCGACATCGTCGCGAAAAATGACGAAATTGACCCTGGCGCGATTTTTGTTTCCGATCAACCTGTCAAATTTTAGCCCATTCCGACACCGTCTAGAAAAATGACTAAATTGCCCTGGGCGCGGTTTTCGTTTCCGATCAACCTGTCAAATTTTAGCCCATTCCGACACCGTCGCGAAAAATGACGAAATCGCTCTAGGCGCGATTTATGTTTTCGATCAACCTGTCAAATTTTAGCCCATTTCGACACCGTCGTGAAGAAAGACGAAATTGCCCCCGGAGCGATTTTTGTTTCCGATCAACAAGTCAAATTTGAGCCCATTCCGACACCGTCGCGAAAAATGACAAAATTGCTCTAGGCGCGATTTTTGTTTCCGATCAACCTGTCAAATTTTAGCCCGTTCCGACACCGTGGCGAAAAATGAGAAAAATTGCCCCTGGCGCGATTTTTGTTTCTGATCACCCTGTCAAATTTTAGCCAATTCCGACACCGTCGCGAAAAATGACGAAATTGCTCTAGGCTCGATTTTTGTTTCCGATCCACCTGTCAAATTTTAGCCCACTCCGACACCGTCGTGAAAAATGACGAAATTGCCTCAGGCGCGATTTTTGTTTCCGATAAACCGGTCAAATTTTAGCCCATTTCGACACCGTCGCGAAGAATGACGAAATTGCCCCCGGCGCGATTTTTGTTTCCCATCAACCAGTCAAATTTGAGCCCATTCCAACACCGCCGCGAAAAATGAAAAAATTGACCCTGGCGCGATTTTGTTTTCCGATCAACCTGTCAAATTTTAGCCCATTCCGACACCGTGGCGAAAAATGAGAAAAATTGCCCCTGGCGCGATTTTTGTTTCTGATCAACCTGTCAAATTTTAGCCAATTCCGACACCGTCGCGAAAAATGACTAAATTGCCCCTGGCGCGATTTTTCTTTCCGATCAACCTGTTAAATTTTAGACCATTCCGGCACCGTCGCGAAAAATGACGAAACAGCCCCTGGCGCGATTTTTGTTT